>NW_009195156.1:10157-36602 GCF_000690835.1 Fulmarus glacialis | reverse complement strand
AAGAGTGTTAAACCTCTTGCCTAAGGATTTAAGAAAAGGTTTTAACTGTTAGGGTGGGTTTGGTCATGGCAGTCACTAGGTGATCTCTTGTAGGCTTCATCTTGTCCACAATCTCAGAAATGTGCAGATAGTCAGCACCAGAGCTGGGCTGCTGATGTAAGGTACCTGACTTGCCAGTCTGGGCCATAACCTGCCCAGCCTGTTGCTGCAGCTGAAGACATCTATCCAGCAAAATGTGCAAGGTGCCCAGTGCTGGATCAAGATTAAAAATTACATTTCCACCTAAAAAAGCCCCCGCCACTTTTTTGAGTGCCTCAGCTTCTTCCCATTAGTCCTAATGCACTTACATAAATAATAAAACAGGAAGAAGCAGAGCTAGAGAAGGCTCAGTCTATAAACATGTCTCTTTGCATTAAGCCTTGTGGCATAATGGAGGGCATCTCCTGCCATCCATGCTGTCTCATTAATCATGTAATTATCTCCCTCACTTTCAGTACTGTATCTCCTTCCTCATCAGTGCTGCTGATAATGGAGCTTCTATTTACCCTAACTTCTTTCTGGGGAGCGGCTTTGGTTTCAAAGCCAGCACAGTGGCATATTTTGAATAATTTAGTTCCGGGTGGCTTGAACACTGTGTGTAATTCCCCAGCTGAAACTGGAGGCTGATTCCTGTGAGTGTTCTGCCAGGAGGCTGATCTGGAGAGAGGCAGTGGGATTGCTCAGAGTGGTGGGTTGTCGAGGCTGCAGAGGACTGAAAGCTAGCTCAACAGGTCCTGTGAGTGCATCTCGGCTCTATCCTCTCTTAGTGTCTTAGCAAGGACTTGCAGCAAGAAACCCACAGGCAGAGGAAGGATAGGGGAGTGAGTTGCATTAAAAATGTGTGTGGAGACAGAAACATGGATTTGGGTACCTGGCTGAGCATGATAGGCTTCCCCAGCAAGCTGTGGGTCAGAAATTCATGGGGTCTCTGAATGCAGGATTTGCTTGGCCTTTGGTGGGTTGGACCAGTGGTCTGAACCTCTATGGAGTCAAGGAGTTCAGTGTGGTATCCAGCCATCATTGGCTTTGGAAATTGGATATGTTTCTATACATGAAACCTTGGCAGAAGGCCAGCTCTGTTCATATTCTCCCTGTGCTGCTTGGCCTTGTGGCTCTCTAATTGCCCTTTGCCATTGTGGCTCTCATCCAGTCACACTCTGCAAGTGCTCCACAGCCCTCACTGTGCTGGATCACGCAGGCACAGCTACGTTGCTTGTGCCTTGTAGATGGAGAAGTTAAGGCACTACAAGAGGCATCTGGGCTCACTCCAGAAATCTTGGCAATACCTGATCCCAAAGCCCTCTTTTCTGTCTGTCTAACAACTGAGCAGTGGTGCACTCCTGAATCTTTTTATTCTCCCGTTCATGTTGAATCTGTGCTTCCAGTGTCATGGAAGTTAGATGAAGAGCTTTTGCAGAAGGTAACAACAGATGGTAGTAATGTAGGTCCCTTCCTTGTCTTTGCGCCTAAGACAGTAGGAGAAATAAATTAGAGCAGAAATGCCTCTACAGATTCGCCAGCTAGCTGATGGACCTGGTCCTTCAGGCTACTGCTACTCTGCTCTTTAAGGAAAAGGGAATCTTATATCAGCTCCCTCCATCTCCACTTTGCTATGTGCTGCATGCAGAGACACTTACCCAAATCCAGGTGACGGGCCATCTGCTCCGCGAACGCCTCCCCACCTAGGTGGATGCTGAGCTGGGTAGCTCTGTGCTCTCTCACTGCAACTTTCCAGGGAGTGGGTCTGTCTGGGGACCCTGCCTGGTGAGTTAGTGAGGGTATATCCTCCGTGCTTAAATGCAATCTGGCTTTTGAGAGCCGGGTGATGTTTCCAGCCCTTGGGTTCACCTCAGGTCAAAGCAATCTAACAGACACTAAAAGTACTGCTGGACAGCCCTTAATCACTTTATATTGTCTGGGCAGTGGTGGATAAATCATTATTTACAGGGGAAGAGAGTATGCGTCGCTGGAGCCAGCACTAATGTTTTACCACACATGTTCAGGCAACTCAGATTAGGTGACTTTTAATGGTGAGTAGCTGGATTTTGAGGTGGAGGGATATACACTTACCTTTGACTGGCCTTCCTTTCTTCTGGATCAGGGTTTCTCCTCTCATGTGCACCTCCCACTATTGGAAGAGAGAGCAGGATCATTAAGCTGCTCGGAAGATCATCACCACCAGGCAGCGATGAAACTCCTGTTAAAACAGCCCCTGCTTTTTGCCCTCTCATTTGGATTATAAGGCAGACTTTCATCTTCTGCCTTGTCATTGCTTTAATCTTCATCAAAGCAGCAAATGCTACATATACTGTTGCCACATTCTTGTTTTGCTTTTTTTGGGGAAAAAAAAAAAAAAGAAACAAAAAAACTTCTCACCATCTCACAGCATGACCCCAGAGACTATGGAAAGGTAGAGAATAGGCTCTGGTAAAGTGTTTGACTATCTTGAAGAGAGTTTCAATGCCTGTCTTTTCACAGCTTCAACTTGGAGTCTGTCAATTCCATGTATTGACTTGGAGACTCTTGATTTAACTACAGCATGGCCCTTGAGGCTGGAGGTGGTCTGGTTGTTTCCAAAGCTTGTTAGCATCCCTAGATTGCAGAGACTATGCCATCTAATGGTCTGAGTTCAAATCCAGCAAAGCTCAGAGTGGGTTCTGAAACCCTTGGAGATGAACAGATTTTGCATGTGATTGACTCCCGCTTTCCAGTGGGAAAGGGCCTACACGTGAACAAGAAGCAGGCCTGCTATTGATAGCTCCTTTCTAGTGGGAAATAAGGCAGGAGCTGTCATTTCCATATAATAGGAGGGGAAGCTAAAGCTCAGGGCAACTTATTTCCAGAATCTGCCTCCTGGTCTGGAGCAGAGCTGGGGTCAGTGCCAGGAGGTCTGACTGCCAGGCTAGCATCTCCCCAAAATGAAGATACTACTGGACCATAGAATGATTCAGATCTGAAGGGACTGATCCTAACTCAAAGCCAACTTCCAAATTAGATAAAGTTTCTTGGAGCCTTGCCCATTGCGAAGACAACTTATGGCTTGGATGGTGCCAAGACAAAGCCCCTAATGGGGAAACCATGGGTGGTAGCAAATTCTCTGTTCCTGCAATAGATCGGTAATCCTAAAGCCGGCCAAGGATCCTCATGTTGTGCCCAGTTCAGCTGTTGACTCTCCAGCTGCTCTGATGCCCCAGAGAGCTGTTTGCCATGGGGGAGAGGAGCAGCTGGCTGCGCTATGTGAAATGTCTGTGTTTTCCCGAGATACCCATTGTCTGTCTGCAGCACCAGCTTCCACCCTACTTGCTCACTCAGCCGTGGCTGATGTGTCTTTAATTAAAGAGGAAGAACAATTTGAGATTTCATTTTCTTTTTTCAACTGTATTTCCTATTTCCATCAGAGTTTGCGGGGCCCCCTCCCCTTATTTTTGTCTTGTAGTTTTGCTGTGAGGCCTTCAGTTTAGGGTGTGTCTGCTCTAAAATAAGGAAGAAAAAGGAAAAAATAGCTTGTTTTGGGCCAGGGAATTAAGATCCTGGGTCAGATGGCTGCTACGGTCATTAACACATTTACATTTTTGCTTAAGAGCCTGGTTGAGGATCAAGGGAGTTAAGGGTGATTGTCATTGAAATGCGGAGGAAACCTTGCATGAAATTGCCGTTAGTGTCCTATTGTTTGGGGGGGTGAAGGGGGACCAAATGGCCTTCCTCATCCCTGCACCGGTTGTGTTGCGCTTGTCTGCCCAAGTAGATGGGCAGAGGCGGAGGTAACTACACTGAAGGAAGCCGCTGTGCTGACTTAGCTGCTGGGAGGCTTTGCCTGGGGAATACTCCCTGTGGGGCTGGACCTGGGGCTCAGCCGCAGCCATGCTGCTGGCTGCCAGTCATCGTCTGTCCTCTTGGTGAGACAAAGGTGCTCGGCTGGGCTTGTGGGACAACTGGCCCTTAACAAGATCATCATGGATAAATACATGAAGCGTCTAGCAAAGGTCAGTTGCCTCTTTTATAATTGATGGACCCAAGTGTTTTGAGTGTGCCATCACACATTGTTTTTGCCATGTGTGGGGACATGTGTTCTGCAGGACCAGCTCAACCCCTTGATTTTTGTGGCTAGCTGTGATATCAGAAACAGGGTTTGAGGCAGTTTGAAGTGTTGGGGTGGATTTTCAGTGCTGTGGTGACAGATGAGATTTTTATACGCTGAAAAAAAATTGTTTAAACATAAATAAGAGAACTCCCTTACAGCTGGGGTTTGCAGTAAAACATTCTGCTCCAGGTTGTGGAAGCAGTGGTCTAGTCCTGCTCTGAGGCAGGCCTTTTTAGTTCAGTTGCTAGTTGTTCATTGTTCACCTGTTACGCTTTCATGCTGTTCAGATCCACTGTTTTAATTCAAACCTATTTCTAATTAGTATTATTAACTTAATGCCAAAAAGAAGATTATACATAGTAACGTGAAAAAGGAGAACAGGCTCCCTGGCATATTTACAGTACTGAAAATACTGGCTACCTTCTGCTACTCCTTTGATTTCGGTGGGACAAGCAGCAAGGCAGTGAGCTGAAGGAGGAGTGCTGGTGCCTATTGGCATGAGAAAGAAGCATCCATGGAGCAGAGGCTCATTCATAGCCACCAGACAGGCTTCAGCTGTCTGTCCATTTGGAAAGCCAGCAGCCAGTAACAGGTATGGACAGTACTGTCGTGAGTGACAGGATCGCATCTGCTCTATCGCTAGTGAGTCTGGAGTCATTAGTGTGTCCTTGTGGGCTGGTTTGAAGCTCTGAAGTGGTTGTGTAATTTCTGTTCTTGGTTACAAACTGTTTCTTTTTGGAATGCTTTAAAGCAGAACAGTCTGGGAAAAGTGGTTTGTGATCTGAGCAGCTCTTTCATGCTTTGGGAGCCTGTGTGCTTCAGCTCTGTATCTCTTCTGCCCTTTGAAGAAATAGCCATGTTCCCCACTGCTGTGACCGTTGGTCTTTCCTACAAAGTCAAACAGTGAGCACACAGCATGGGGGGAGAGTTCCACGCTTCAGTCACTGACCCTGGCCCTCAAAGTAGGGAGGCATTTAAGCCTTCAAGGAGCAAATGGTTTTGTCCTAGACAAGATAGATTCTGACATCTTAAATGTCAAGATATAGTTAAAGTGGTGCAGTTAAGTAAAATGTTGGTTAGGTCAAATATTTTCAGGGAACAAGGATGAACGCAGCAGTATCTATGGGATTACAAGTGTTAGATCCATTCACTGAATGACGCATCTCCCAGCTTCTGCAAATTCCCCTTGAGAAAGGTCATCTCAGGTATTATGCTAATAATACTTTATTTCCTGGGTATCTGTGCCTCTGGGATTGGGCACTGTATACTTATGCTGTCTTGGGAGTCCCAGCAAGAGCTGAAAAGTATCAGAGCTGAGCCTGAGTGGAGAAGCCCTGATTTTGGGGTTGGTTTTAGAATTTAATCTGTTAACTCAAAGCATCAGAGTGGGCTGACTCCCCACTAAAATTCTCCAGGGATTAATATTAAGCCCTTGTTTAACAGTAAACAGCTGATGAAATCCACCTTTGGCTCTGGGTGCCAGCTGTCAGGAAGGTACATCCAGGCTACCTTGCAAGGACAGAACAACCCTTGGCACAGGGTGGGGGAGAGTGCCCAGCTCTGACTGTCCACAGGTCACTTGGTTTGTCTTGTTTTGTGTAATCCACTTGCCCCAGCAGCTTCTTCACAGAGGGGCTGCTGTTTTGACAAAATAGCAGACCAGCCCTGCTCCAGCAAGGGGCTGTGGTCTCAGGTTAGACAACTCCTCCTCAACAAAGCAGCCAGTGATAGCAGAGTCCCTGGGGAGCGGCGGGACAAAGGTGCTCGGGCCAGAAGGAGACGGAGCCAGATCCTGGCACGTGGGTGCTGCATCCTCTAAACAAGCTGCCCGTGCCTGAGGCCGGTCTGTTCTATAGCTGCTCTGCTCGCTGCAGAGCAGTGCCAGCCCTGCCGCTGGCAGGCTGCATCCTCTGCCACATCCCCCTTCTCACCTCCTCCCTTGCCAAGGCAGCCTTTACTCCGCCACATCAGATCGAAGGCCCGGCGCCTGTTCAGCTTTTATTCTCTGTTAGGAAAGAGCGAGGGTTGTCAAGACCTTTTTGGCTCTGCCAAGGCCTTTTATGTCCCAAATGTTTCCATGAAAAGACTCCCTCCTGACCACCCTGCCCCCTGACAGCCATTCAATCCAGCCAACAAGCTTGATATCATTATCTACAAAAGGAGGCCACTGAGTACCAGGGTCCTCACAGCCAAGTTTGGGAAATCAAAGGCAAATCTCCCAGCAACAGAGAGCTGGCGGAGATCAGACTGCACCACAGCTAGTGCGGGCTGGTCTGGCAGCTTGCATCCTGTAGTTTTCAAAGCACAAAAGAAACGCGCTCGGCGCGGTGCCAGCGCTGGCTTTGTCGGGGCTGGGGCTGTGCCCGCCTGTGAGCTGGCAGCCCCTCGCAGAGTGCCCTGGAGAGCTCAGTGTGGGTTAGAGGCCGCTGGAAGCAGTCGTAAGTTTGAACAGCCGTGCAAAGCTGTCTCTTTTGGGTCAGTGGCGTTTTTAGGAGATTAACCACTTAGTCTGAGGGAAAACAGTGATGTTTTTGGTCAGAGTGGGATTCACTCCAAATCTCACCTGGGACTCTCCTTCTAATGACTCTGGTTTACGTTCTGAAAATGGCATGTGGCTGCCTTGTTACTTTTAGTTTGACATAACATTCATCTGCTTTGCTCCCTGTCCAAAGACTTTCTTTCCAATCTATCTTAAAATAGAGAGCTCTTCAGCAGTGAAAGCACTTACCATTTTGAAGGCATCTGTAGAGGTGATCTGGAAAGGTGACTGTCAGAAACACTGAGCACAGAAAGGGCTTGAAGAGGGATAGCATATTCCTCTGTTGCAATTGTGTTAGGAAATACAGGAGTAAAATTGTTTTCAGTACGTTTTATCTCACAGACTGCATCTCTGGTTTGCATGATAGTCCAGATAGAGGGATATAAAAAGTAGCCAAGAGAAATGATGATGTAGAGGGAAGGAAGGTGAAGGGACCAGACTTAGCTGAGGCTATGTGGAGATGGGATGATGATGTGGATGATGATGCCTGGGTTCATGCCTCTCTGCAGCAGGGTGCTTTGCAGTCCCTGGGCAATGAAAGGAAACTGGAGATGTGGTGATTGCAGGGCAACGCGTCACCAAAGCCTCGAGCAGCCCCTGGGGTCCCTGTGGGTCTGCAGCGGGCGATGAATGCATAGGAGGGCAGAGTTGTGTGTAACGTGGAATGGTTAATTCTAGCACTTTCCCCTCCTATCCCAGTTCGATCCCGACAACACCGGCTACATCAGCACTGAGAAGTTTCGCTCCCTTCTCCAGAGACACGGCTCAGAGCTGGACCCCCACAAGCTGGAGGTTCTGCTGGCCCTGGCAGACAGCAACTCCGAGGGGAGGATCTGCTACCAGGACTTCGTCAACCTGGTGAGTGCACTGGCTGGCAGGGCCTGTCAGTCCTTGGCTCTGCTTAAAACATTGGCTGTTGAGGGACAGTCTCTCTCCCTCTATCAACACCAGTGTTTGCTGTGTCCCTGCATCACATTCTGCATGGGCTTGCTGAAACATTCAGTGGTGACTGAACTTGCAAGCCAAGAGTCAAGTTGCTGATTTTTCCAGGGCAACAAGTTTGCATGGGAAGAAACTGTGGGAGCTGTTGTAAGAGGAGCATGAAGCAATGGCTGCTGCTAGTTTAGAGGCTTTTGCTCTCAATATCAGTTGGTAGCTGTCATAAGGAGCCATTTGTTTGCAAGCAGAGGTCTGTCAGTCTGGATGTCTCCTGTTTTATCTAGAAGTTTCACAGCTTCCAGACAAAAATATATAGATAACATCATGTTGACTTGCTGGGTGGAGTCATATTGCACTACTGTAGGCATCAACAGCAACAGGGGCAAAGTGTTTCTAGGTCATGTTCATTTAATCCCAAGTGAGCAGTCTCAGACTGCATGAGTCATGATCTGGATGCCTCTCTATCTCTACTAATGAGTCAATTAGTGAAGGGATCTCTCTGTTTCTTGTCAAGGCAGTTTGGCCAATCAACACAGATGTAGACATGTGTTGTTAAATGCTTAGGATGGCCTAGAAATGTTGTTTGCATGATAGGTATTTTGAACAGTGGCCATTCCAGGGGCTTAGCCCTGTTCTTGCTCTGTCATTCCCCACCCGAGTCCCAGCAGATTTAGTGTAGCAGTAAGAGAAACCTCGGTGACAAAGGCAATGAGCAATGAAAGTCAGTGACATCTCTCCACTGGAAAGCTGGATGTGTTCTTGATGCAGAGTATAATAGTTTGCATCTCTGTGTGTTCCTGCAGTCAACATGGGGATTTAATCCCTGCATTTGTCATGGTCACTCATGCATGTGTTCTTGGTTTAGAAAGAGGTCTTCTATATGTCCTGTCTTCACATTAATCAGAAAAATATGATAACAAGGCACAGCTGTCAAGGATCCAGGTCACAACCTCAGTCGGGCCATGGTCAGCGTGAAGGTGAAATTACTGTGATGCAATGACATAGATCTGCTGTATCTAATCAAGCTATCTTATTAGCCCCTTGCGTGTATTTAGGTACACAGTAAAATAAATGTAGCAACTATTAAATAGATCACAGTGAGTGTGAGGTTTTCCTCAGCTCCAGCTTAATAAACAGCGTGGTCAATGGTACTCGGTGATCAGCAGTGTATTTATAGTAACAGCTGCTTGTTCTACGGTTCGGTATATTCAAAGTACCATGCAAGCGTTCACTAATTGAGCTGCACAACACTTAGGTAGCAGGAAGAGGTATAATCTAATTTCTTCTACAGAAATGATGGCCTAGGGCCAGCCAACATGTTGGCAACAGGCTCAGGAATAGAACTGGGCTTCTTTCTCTCTCCTTGCTCCACTGAGCTTGGGAGCAGCACAAGCTAATGAGAGGCAGGTGGGAGGTGAAAGGCTTGGACATCCTCCTCCTTTGGGGAATAGGAGATCGTGGCCAGCTCACACCCACCTGATGTGATTTCTGCAAAATGGCAAATTTCCTTCACTACTATTGAATGACTCCTATGCAGAAGCCATTGATTTTTCTGTCATCAGTCCGTCTATCCTCATCTGCATTTTTTGCACTTTCTAATCAATAGGCAATGCAAATGCCAGAACATTAAACTACTTACAAATGACATCTCTCTTCTCACTCCTCTTCTAGTTGCTATTGATTTCCATCATCCAAACTTTTTAGGGCTCCTTCTCTTTTCTCTAGTTTCCTGCTCCCAAACCTGCCTTTTGAAGTTCCTGATGGAAGGAAACAGTACAGTTGACACAGAATCACTGTGAAATTAGTGACTTTATAGCTGTCAATCGTGGAAACTAGGTGTGGTGCTGTTTAAGTTCATGCTTGTTCTTGATGATCATCAGCCATCTCTGCTTTTTGCTCAGGTTAATTTGTCTGTTTCAGCAAGCAAGAATTGATCTGCTCCCAAAAATGATGGTGCTGGATGTGGGGAAGGGAAAGGCTGACTTTTTTACTAGATCCACAGAGGTTTTACAAGCTTGGCTCTGTGTGTGTGGTTTTCCTTTTTTCCATCAATATTCATGAACAAGTACTCTGATGTGACCAAAGAATCTCATGGCCTCCCAAATGCGTCCAAGGTACTGAAACTTTGAGCAAGAGGTAAAATTGCATTAATAAAGCTCTGGCTGCTGGAGAGGCCTCGAGGGGAGGAGTGGGGCTGGGTATCAAAGATGCATTACAGTGCAGTTGTCAAAGCAGAGGAAGTTGTCAAAGCAAAGGAGACTCCTCTGTGTGTGTGTGTCTCACAAGCAGCTCTTTTGGTTTCTTTCCAAGCATGGGGATGGAAGAAGCTGATGAGTTGCCTGCTCAAGCTACTATGAAAAAAATTAACTCTATCCCAGCCAAAACTAGTACAAACATGCGCTGTCTCACAGAACCCAGCAGAAATTAGGGTTTAACCACTGGGCGTCAAGAGATGTCTATCTTCAATGGTCAGTTCCTGGGATATGATATCCTCTCTGTTTTTTCTCTCAGCTTTGCTATGTTGATAAATATCGAGCAGGGAGGGTCTTCCCTTTTTTCAGCCTTGTAGAACCCTCGATCTTTGCTGGGTTCCCTGGAAGTGTGACAGAATGTGATGCTGCTTATTCTGCAGGGTGCTTGGCTACTTACTAGAGAGTCTGATGCCAAGAGATGCTATTAGTGACCACAGAAGCAGCTGTAACTCTATGAAATTATTAATTCTAGAAAGTACTGCAGGCCATAAACCTCACAGAGCAATAGTGTTAACACTTTGTTTTCTCCAGGGTACTGCACGTCCCAGCGAGGGCAGTAAAATATGCTCCAACATCATCACGAGCACCAAGAACTGCCTGCTCTCTCAGACACTGTGATCCCCAACTAAAGGACTGCTATTGAGCAAAGCTGTGTTATCCCTTGATGTCCAAAGTGTGTTGTGAACTTCTAGAAGCACCAAAAATGTAATTCTAGGACTTCTCACCTTAGTAAGGAGACCGAGATATATCCACACAAAACATATGCCTGTTCTCAACTCAGCAAAGCAGCTTAAATTTCTGAAATTGAAAATTTTACAGGATGAGAATAGGCTCTAGAAATCACTCAGTAAATAATTTGTGTAATGAATAAATTCAGGGAAGCTGAAGACTCCTGGTGTGATCTGCAAACAGAAAGGGCTGAAAAAAAAATCAGATAGGCAACTCGTTGGGAATTATTTCTCCTCTGTACATATGAGATTTATCTCACATGGTTATAAAACACAATGCTGCAATCATATCCATTTCTGTTTCTACGCTAGGACTTGCAAGAGTGGCAGAAAGCAGTTTCAGATGGGATTTCTTATCCTGTGTCTGAGCCGGTGCAGAATAACAAAAGTGTTTCCTGTGCAAGTGGAGATGTCTTGTGCATTTCTGTTGTCTGGTTGCTTTTCTGCATTGTGAAGAGAGATGCTAAAAACGCACAGTGAAAATTCTGGCTATGAACAGCATAGGCCACAGGAGGAGATAATGAACAAAGCTGTTTAACTAACTTTGCTACTTTTAGAGAGGAGACAAGCCAGGAGGTAATTATAGTTGAGATGTTATTTGCTGGGATCCTTCCTGAACAGCAGTTGCTACTGGCAGTCCTGGGCCACTTCACATAATATCCTGTTGAACTGTAATAGAGCTAAAGAGCAGAGCAGTGAGGCCCTGGAGAGACTCAGTCTCTTATTCTCTGGCTAAACCTTCCTTGTCTTCTCTGCCTGGAAATGTGGATTGTTGCTTTGGAGAGGCTGGATCATGGCTTTACCACCTGCTCACCCTCTTGATGTGTTCCTCTTCAGACACGTGAGCAGAGGCAAGGGGGTGCAATAGAGCTTCTGAGACCTTACTTTGCTTGACGGAGGGGCAGTATGGAGCCAGTTCAGGCTGTGGTGGTAGCTTATATTCTCTTGTTGTGAAAATCAGGTAGGTAACTCCTAGCCTTGCTCTGGACAAGGAAAAGTTTTACAGAACCTCGTGTTTAATAAAGCAGCTTTTGCTAGAAAAGTAAATCATAGCTTATACCAAGACTAAAGCAAAATCCATTCTGCAGCCCAAGAGATTTCTTTTTTTTTGAACCAAATGTGTTGTAAAAACTGACATTAATGCATTCAGTGTGGTCCAGATTGGACCTGCCAGCATGGGGCAGGAGGACTTGAGGAGAAGGGAATGTGGCTGTCCCCTATTCCAACACTGGCACTACCCTGAGAGGTGTCCCTAGTGTACACTGAAGGTCTCTCTGTCCCTGCTACGGATTTCACGTCCAAAGGGCAGGACTGGAAGTCAGGTGGACCTAAGTTCTGTTCCTGGCTCTGCAACAGACTCACTGTGAAACTTGTGGAAGCCTGTCTATGCCTCATGGGTCTGTTTCTGCAGCAGGTGGAAGGAGGTAAGTGTTGCATTTCTTTTGGGGTTCACAATTTTGGCAAAGCCAATGGCAGTTCTCCAGTGCAAGAAGAGCCAGTGGCTGGGGAACCAGCTCTGCAGTGAGCATTTGCCTGGGGGGCTGTGTTGGGTCTAATAGAGCTGAGGACAAATGCCGTTCCCTGAAGGCAACGGTATTTCAGCATGTTTGGGAGGAATCAGTAAGCTCTGAGACAGAGTTCATGTGACTTGGGAAAAATAAAACACTGCTGCTTCCAACAGAAATGTTCAGCTGTAGCTTTGTAGTAACTTGAACCTCATGTAGTATCTCAGTAGTGAACAAAATATATTAGCTAATTAAACGCACATCCTTTGTTTTCCAGATCAAGTATCAACACCCGCCTTACTTTCCCTGGCCTTGCTGGCTTTTAGGGACAGGCTAATCCTATCTCATTTTCAGTGAACAACACACTTTTTTTTTTTTTTTTTTTTAAGCACTGTGTAACAATAATCAGGTCACCCTAATCCAAACTTTGCTGGCGCCAGCACACTTTACCCTCCAGAGAAAGATTTCCTTTAGTTTTTGTGATTTCCTCTCTGGCTTGCTCAGTGTGCTGCCAGACTGCAAATATTGCCTCTTCAAGTAAAGAAATAAAACTGCAGATGCAGGCTAAGAAATCTGCAGCTTCTGCTCTTCCTCCTCACAAGTGACAGATACGCAGGTCTATTGGCCATCAGAGAAGGTGAGAGGAAGATGTCTTTGCAGAAGTTTCTTACTTCATGGAAGAGGCTGGAACATTATTAGCTGTTGGTGGAAGGCTGTCTTGTGCTATATGCTGTCAAGCTGGATGTTCAAAGGGGCAGTTATTATGTCAAAATATTGCTGGAATCATAAAAATAAGATAAAATATGGGAGGTGAAGGAGATGAAGTGACTACCCAGAGTCTTATGGTCTGTCTATGCTAGTGGATGCTATAGAAATACAAAGGTTAAGAGTGAGATGCTAGCTTTTCTGTCCTCGGCAGGGTGATCTGTGTAGGCGTTTGAAGAGAAAGCAGGACTGGCTGAAAGGATAAAATACTTTGGGATTGTGTTACAATCCACAAACAAAAACAACAAGTCCAAAGTAGGTCCTGGAATGTTGTAAGTGGGAAACAAGCTGGTTCAATGGAGGCTTTGACTCGCACTTTACAGCATCATCAGTCTATAGAAACTTATTTTGTGGCCTATCCTAAAGAAAAAATATAGTAAAATAATGAATTCCCACTCTAGTTTTAACACTTTTGTAGACTTGTAAGAGTCTGTAATGCCATATAGAAAGATGCACTCAATTTAAGGACAATTAAACTTAAGCATGTGCTTAGTTCAAGCTAATGCCTTTGCTCAGCCCTGAGTTGAAGCCCTATGGGTGTGGAATTAGCGTGCTTTGATTTAATGAAGTTGTGTTGGGAACTTTCCCTTCTAGACAACTTATTTGAAACTTGGTAAGAATAAAAACTCTGAAATGCCATTGGTGTCGTTAAATGGGGTTCTCTTGAGGCTGTTTCAACCTTATCAACTGTAATAGGAAGTGGGGAGTGAGGTTTTTTGCTCTTTTTCTTTAAAGAGCCAATGGAGTTTAATGAGATTTTAAACTGACCTATGAAACTAGGAATTAGCAGTCTTGTTCCACAGGGGTATGGCAGTTTTCTCTCTGGACTCCACAGTGCTTTTCCCTTTGCTTTGTGAAAGGCTCAGCACATAGGCTGGTAGCCATTAAAATACATGTAGTCTTAGAGGTTGCAAAGCTCTTCCATCTGTGAGAGGTGTTTGTTTTTTTTTTTTTTTCCCCCAGGGTCATATGTGTTTTGCAATTATTCTGCAGACCTTCTGCTGGCCACTTATGCCACTAAAAGGGGGCATTAAAGTACTTCCTCTGACTTTTGAGGTTTTCTTTTGCAGAGATCTCAGGGATAGCAGCACACCCTCCCTTTCAGTAGTCACCAAATGAAAAGTTCACATTGTTTGGGTCTGTGAAAAGACTTTTCTCCAAACTCTCGACATGTTGTTTTATCTTAACAGAGCAGAGATGGGACGTATCTCCAGCTGGGCATAGGATTTAGTAGGCAATAGCCAGCCATGTCAGAAGGACCAGTTCTGCAAGGTGCTGAACCCTCTCTGCTGTTCCCTTAGCTCCCTATTCCCTCTTGCTCTAACTCCAGCCTGCTTTTCCATTGCTTTCCAAGGCTTCAAAAGTAGCTGCTTATATTTTTCTTAAGATGTTTTTCAGTAATGCATGGCTGGAAGCCATTTGTTCTTATTAGCCACTTCAGTGATAAAAGCAAGGCTTGGTTGTGTCCCTTGTGGGGACACTGCGTGTGCCTGTAGATTTTTCATGGCCATCCTTTCTGCTTTGAAAGGTGAGTAACTCTTGCCTTTGCTGTTTCAGTGCTTGCAATGGTAACATTTTTTCTTGGGGTATTTCCTCCAACTTGGCTTGAACTGAAATGAGGGGAAACAGTGAAAGACCTGTAAGCTAGGAAAAGAAATAACGGTTTTTAAAGAAGAAAACATTGAATTTTATCTTTTGGCTTTGTGAGTGTGTATGGGACAGCACCAGGAGGGCTTTATTATCTTTGTGGAGGTGAGCTTTTAAGAAGTTATATACTGTATTCTTTCTGTCAGATAATGTGGAGGTGAGAGAGGTTCTTTAAACCATGGTTTGCTTGGGGTTTTTTTGATGGTACTTAGAAGTACTTTGTAGCACAGTCATAAAGTAGCTATAAATTCCACTTCCAGTGAATTTGCATGTCCTTTACTGAACCAGCTGACAGCCTGCATAGAAGGCTTAGGTGAACAAGGCTTTGCAGGAACTGTTATTACCTGAGTCACTGGGAAGATAAGCAATAAAGCCTAAATCTCCAATTCTAAGGGGAATCCCCAGGCAAGAGAAAAGTTTGCCCAAATGAATATCTCCTCTTCCTGCTAAATCCTTGTTCACTTTCTAGTGAGTGTTTTAAGCTTAAAAGGCTATTGCAGAATAACCCAGGACCTCAGTTCTAGTGGTCTTGTCCGGTGCTTGTTATTTTTTTCTCACTGTTGCTAAACTGGGAAGGTTTGTTGCAGTCAAAGCTGCAGGTTTTATAGCTCCATTTCTTCCCCTCTGTGCTTCCAATTTTGAACCAGGGAGGATCCTCTGCCAAACATCAAGAGGATCCTCCCATTTGGAGTCCTCTGGAATGTCCTTCAGCTTCCAGTGGGACACATCTTTAAGTGCTCCCGCTGTCCTTGATTCACTATGTTGGCTGAAAGTATAGGATTCCTGAGCTCTCTTCCTGGTCTTTATTCAGAGGTGGTATAATAAATTAATTAAAAAAGGTTTGAAAATCTCTTACTTCAGTATTTGATCTAATATTATGCTATTATGAGTAAGGAGGAGGTTTTCTCAAGAGATAGATGAAAGCGGTCATGTGATTATTTAATTAAAAAAGGTTTGAAAATCTCTTACTTCAGTATTTGATCTAATATTATGCTATTATGAGTAAGGAGGAGGTTTTCTCAAGAGATAGATGAAAGCGGTCATGTGATTGTGTCCTTATCCGTCTCTTACCTCTCAATGTATTAAAGCCCTTATTGAGGTGCAAAGTTCTTACTCCAGGGAGCATTTCCAGGAGCTGGATACCCCTTCTGACAAATGTGTCTCACACTGCCTTCATGTTGTTTTCCTTCCCATTTTGGAGAAAACTGGTGATTTTTGATGTTCCAAGAGCCATGTGCATCTCCTGAAGGGGAAAAAAGCCATCAGTGGGCCAGGTAAGTATCTTGAAACTTAGTAACTGGGACGTGAGAGCTGCTTTTGGAGTGTGTTCAGCTTGTACATTGATCTGAGTCCATTAGATACTGGCTACACATAGCAGCAGAAGAGAACTTTCTTCCAAGGGAACTAGTCTGGCAAATAATCATTATGCCAATTAAAGTGGAACTTAGCTTAGGAATTTCCATCCTTAACCATGATTCGTCAGCTGTTTCCAATCATGTACAGTTGAAACTTGAGAACCACGATGTCAACTTAAATGGTTGTTTTAATTGTGTATGTATCTAAAACACACATGTGAGTGGGAAACATTATAAAGATATTTTTAAAAAATTTTGCTTCAGAAAATTAAATCTGGATTCATTTCAGTTGTGGAATCCTTCCCAGCACCAATGAAAAATGGAACAGGTGTTGGGGCATTTGAAGTCTCAGACTTGCTGTGTTTTGACACAATGTTATTTGAACCACAATGTTAGTCTTGTCCTGCAAGCAGTGTTCTTGAGGTTAACTTTGAAATCTCTATGTGGTTTACCTTTTTTAATGGAAGTGCTGGAAGGTCTAAGCCTGGCACATTTAATAGGAGTCCAGACAAAACCTTGAGCAGGGAATACTCCCGCAATGACCAGGATAATTTATTTGGTCTCTCCTGCCTCTAACTTTTCTTGAATCCCCAGAGTAAACCACTGCTTGATCAGAGCAAATCAGGATGTTGGTATTTGCTTTTTTTCCATTTGATACTGTTTGGGCAAGTGCTACCAGGTTGGCTCAGAGGATGTGAACATCTGTGACAGATGAACTTGATGCTGAGCTATGCGTTTTGGGAGAAGCAGTCTTTACCCACATTAGCATTTTGTAGAAGTGCGGTGTGAGGGAAGGAAATAAATGTGAATCTTGAAAGCAAAATTGATTGGAAAGGCTGCATTTGTAAGTAAAGTGGGTTATAAAACTGGAGCTGACAGAGGCTTTTAAAAAGCTTGTGCTAAGTTCTGATTTAGTGTTCTGTGTCTTGGAGGATCAGAGCTGGGGAGCTGAATGCATTGCCTGTCACAGTGTTGTATGTGTTTAAAAATAGCTGTAGACCAGCCTCAAAGATGCCAATACGTAATGGGCAGAAATCCATGTTTTTCAAAGCCTCCTGAGTGAGGCTGAATAAAAACCATAAAAAGGGTACTGTGCCCCACACAAGCCATGAAACTGGAGATGGGGAAATGCTACATGACTTGGCTATTGATTATCTGGGGCAGCAAGAGTAGTACAGATAGCCAAGAAACCCAGAGAAATTGGTCTGCCAGTGGGAATGGACAGTTTCCATAGCAAATTGCAGATTATCTGAGACTAGTTCTAGATTGGCATGTGTCCTGAACAAAAGCAGGGCTTTGTACTTTACCAAAGTTTCTCACTGTCCCACACTAGATGGTAAGAACTCTTATCCTAAATTTTGACATTTTCAATGTTGAAGACAGTTTCAAATCTAAGCAGGAAAATTTTTTCCTTTCTGGTAGATGTATCAAACCCGTCCTTTGGGCAGCACACTAAGCCTTGTTTTGTTTTGGTATGGTAATACCAAAGGGCAAAGGTGGCAGTGCATGGTTACCAGTCATCTCAGCTTGGCTGTTTTACAAGGGAAATTTCTTTCTCTCGGCATAATAACTTTTTGCAGGCACGAGGGACTAAGGAAATGTGTTGTTCCCCACCGCTACCTTCATTCCCCACATACTGTTTGCTGTACCCATCTGCCTGCAGCTTTAATATCACACTCATTAAAGAAGTCCCAGATCAATTGCATGAAGAAAAGTGGGGTGGGCTGCCCTGAGTTTCTGGAGCCGTAATAATGTGCAGGCCAACAATGGGCCCAGTGTTCTTTCAGCTGATGATTAAATACTTGGCTCATAAATACCAATATTACGTAATTCCGAAATCAAGTCAGCAAGTTGTGGCCATATGGGAGACTCTCTGGGAAGATTTGAGTCTTCCAAAGTCAGTCTGAGGAACAAAACAGGCTTCTCATCAAGGGTTGATGAAAGCAATGGTAGTGACTTTAATCCTCTGTCTCTCCTCATGCCCATCACCTCCTAGCTTGAGATTAACAGCGTGATCCAAAGGCCTGTGGGGCTACGTGAGTAGGCCCAGGACTGTTGTGTTTGCTTGAGCCCTCGCAGTCAGCTACGCATCCTCTTTGGAGATTATTTCCTCATTAGTGCGATGGGCAATGATTGCAGGTAGGGGACCAGCAGGTTGTCATCTTACTGAGAGGCCTAATTTTAACAGGTGCTCAGTATATCCAGTCATCCATATCTTAGTGAATTGTGGGGGCTTTTCAGCATGTGTGGTATGCTCCTGACACTGTGTGTCCCTGCCTCATCTGGGTGTAAAACCACACCAAGGCTACAGCATTTAGAGGGAACCTGGACTTTCTTTCCATATCCTCTGCTCTAAAGGAGGCCTTACAAATATTTTTATGTCCCTGCCAGAGGTGGCAGGAGGTTTAGTTAGTGCTAAGAGCTCTGAAGAGTTAGATTTGTAGTTATGGGTACCAAAAGCTTTTAATTTTCTGGGTAAATTGAAATCTGGCTCCCACTGACACAGCACCTACTGTTGTTGGTGGATGCAGGGAGTATCTTGCTCCTTGCCAGTCATGTTCCTCCCAAGGAGTCTGCTGATGTGTTGCAATCTGGGAAGAATACACTTGGTGCTGGATATCTCCATATGTTCTGCAAGACTGCAGCAGTTCATGACCTGCTCCATTTAATTTGCAGGCAGTTTTCTTGTTGCCTCTTTGCTAAGAGCTGATGAATTTGAATACCCAGTAGACCCTCTATCCTGGGACAGGATTCCAGCCACCTAAGAAGTTGACTTCAAAGGTATTTTCCATCTCTGAAAACTTTGATCCCGTGACCTCATGTCAGAGTTAGCCATAAATGATTTCTCAGGCATTTGCTTTCATTTGTATTGACAACCCCTAGAAACTCTTAATCCATTTATATGTTTTTCTGTGCCTATCTCTCGGTATCTGGGGAGGTCTACCAAAAATCAACTAGGAGGAAGAGGCTGTGCTCGCCACTTACAAGTGCAGTTGATGTGATACATCCATACTTGTAGTTCAGAAAGGCTACCAATGGGCAGTGCCTCATAGTGTACAGAAATAACCTTGTTGTGTGTGTTGAGGCATACAAGGTCTTTCTCCAGCAGTCACATATGCTCCCGAGAGACCTATCAGCATTTTGCCCAAGGGCTTCCCTTGCTCTTGTAATATCAACATTTACTGCTTTCCTATCATTACCAGTTTAAGTAAGTCCTGGCATTTTATCATCCAGATGTGGCCAGAAACAACCAATATGGAACACCTTGTAAAAATAATGGGGTGTGAGAACAGGTAGTTGAGAGAACAAAGCTACAACTGGCTTTCATCATTCCTTGGAGGAAATCGCATTGTCATGAGCTTCCATTTTAGCTCCTATGTGGGGTGTGGAAGGTCCTGTGGTTTATTTTCCTTTCTTGGAGGAGGAAGGCAAAGCTTTCTGCTGAACAGAAGGGCTTGAAAGCATTGCAGCCTAGTGATCAGAGAAGTCCTGCAACCTGGATTCTTCTAACTCTAGCATATGGCCTTGGGCAAATCACTTAGTGTTGTGAGGTCCAGCTTCCCACCTGCCCAGGAGAGCCAGAGGCTTTGTTCATCTGCAACTTCCACTGTGATCCTGCAGTATCCTGCTCTTAACAAAACTAAGAAGACCTTTCCCTTCTGTTTCGTTTTTAGTAAGTTGAGGAATACCTTCAGAAACATCATGCTGAGGAATTTGCACTACCCTTGCTGTTATTTGAGCTCTTTGGGCAGCGTTAGCAGCAATGCAGAGCAGGACACTGGACTGACGGGGCTGTGCTGAATTCAGGTGATTGAATTGAGCAAGTCCCTTTTTGCCATGCTCAGCAATAACAGACGGTTCAGTGGTGCCTGGGTTAGGATCCTCTGCTGAACAAATGCAAGAAAATTTCTGTTACGAGCCTAGCACAATCATGAACGTTGGCAGCCTTTGGAGTTTCCTGCCCATCTCTTTCACCAGTCTCTGCAGCGATGAAGTGATCATCTGCTGAGGGTGGTCAGCACTTCTTGATGCTGAACTGCAATAATGATTTTCTTTGGCTGACTCTGGAAATGATTGTATTTTCCACTGAAGTGCTGCAGCAGGGAAGATGACTGACCATTTTGCGGTAGGCAGGAAAATCACACATACCACTGTAGTTAGAATAAGCATATCAGCAGCTTCAGACAACTGTCCAGTATCTTCATCTGTAGCAGGCAAATTCATAGTTTCAGTCTGAATTTATTCTTGTCCACAAGAGGAGCAAAGCCAGAGAGAACAGAATGAACTCTGCGAGGGAGCATGCACAGTACATCTCTGACAGGCTGCTCTGAACTAACCCGGAGGAAAGCTTTCTTCTGTGGCCGTAGTGAGGTCATTAGGTGGCTAAAGGTACCTTTTGAAACAGAGGTACGTCTGTCACCTACCAAAATTGTCTCACAAATGCTAAGGAAAGCCTTACACCTGGTGGATGTTTCTCTATGAAAATACTGTCTTTCAATATGAGCGGGCTTTCTTAGTGCAACAGAAGATCACCAACAATTTTTTTCCCCTCATCTTCCCTAGTTTTAGATAAAAGCTTTTGGATGATAGACTTGAGAAGGATGAAAGAAAGATTTTTGTGGACAGGTGTTTTTTTTTTCTTTGCCTTTTCTGCTTCTTTTGCCAGAAGTGTTCTTTTACAAGTGTTTTATGAATGAGCGAAGGACAGCGAGTGCAAAGGAAAAATACCAAGAAAGGAGAGTTTTTAAGGTAAACCTTTTTCTCACTAAAACACCTCAAAAAGAACAACAAATTTTTCCTCAGTTTTAAAAAATTTGGAATAGATCAATTGCCTGTCAATGTTGCTCACCTCAATGAATTTCTGCATTGGAGGGACAGGCTGCAAACGGAAGGCTAAGGAGGGATGGGCAGCTGCTGCGAGAGTGGGTTGCAGTACCATCACCTCAGATGGCCCCTTCGCCTTCCTCCAGCGATTAACAGGAGGTGGCTCCCTGCAATGATTACTGTTTTAAGCAGCTTGGTCCAGCTTGGAACAATTACCTGGCTGCCTGGGCATTGAGAGCACAAGCTCTGGGCTTTGCTGTCTTTATGATATTAGCCGAAACCAGTGTGATCCAAGATGACTGGAAGCCAACGCTGTTGAACATCATCTCTTATTTGGTTCTGGGAGACTGAAGATGCTGGTGGTTTCTGAGATCAGTTAGCAGTTCTTTCAGAAGAAGGACCAGGCTGTCACATTCTCTTTGCTGCCTTTTACTGTAAACGGTCCATCTACAGTGGGGGGACTTTATGCATAGTTAGCCTTTTAAGCCTTCCTGCCAAAGATTCAGCCAGTACAGATAGTGACTCTAATGCAGCAGGTTTGTTTGACATCAGGACTAATTAGCAATTATCCAAATCTTGGAGCAAGCTCTTTCAGACCTGATTTTTTTTTCTTTTTTTCTTTTTTTTTTTTCTTTTTTCCCCTCAAGCAGGCTAGGCATAAAATTCCATCTGCCTAATTTGCAAATGCAATTGCTTTAATTATGCATCCAAATTGGGAAAGTGTATGCTCAAAAAGATAGATAGCTAATTCTATGCATGTAAGATAATAAAGCATATACAAATTAGCTATATCCTCCAAAGCCTGCACCATCTCAAAACCTGCCCCCTCTGAGGATAACTGTTTTAAAAGAAGTTTACAGCAAGCTAAGACAGACTGTACACCAGTTTAGTTTGTTGTTTTGTTCCTGTTGCTCATGCAGTTTTGTTTTGCACAAAGGGATAATTTTGTCTGCCCAGAGCTAACTCCTGCCAACAAGGACCAGAATACAAGGGTTAGATGCTGTGAATGTACCTGCTGCTACATTCAAGAAATTTTCTGCCCCAAGAGGTGGCAAGTGCAGGGAATTGTGATAGAGCAGGGGGAGCTGAGTGAAGGAGGACACAGGAATGTGGAACGTGATAACCAATGGTGAAGACAAGGCTGGGGAATGGGCCAGAGAGCTCAACCAGGTGCATCAGCAGCCTCTGCTCTGCCTTGCCAGTGTTCTGCCCTGACCTCATTTATTGGCATCGTAATAGCAGACCCTGGTACTGGTTTTCCTCGCACCCCATGTAGGTCACCCCGTGATCATCCTGAGACTTGGTTCCTAAAGCTCCAGCCTGGCGGTGGTTCTCCTGCCTGCCTGGATCTGGTGCTGCCAAACTGGCACTAATCTCCCCGGATGATTGTGCCAGGCCTTGCTTTGTCCTCATGGTTTCTTCCTTTTCTTTTTACCCAGATGAGCAACAAAAGGTCAAATAGTTTCCGCCAAGCCATCCTTCAGGGGAACAGGAGGCTGTGCAGCAAGGCACTGCTGGAGGAAACGGGGCTGAGCCTTTCGCAGAGGCTGATCCGGCATGTTGCATACGAGACCCTGCCACGAGAGATAGACCGCAAGTGGTACTACGACAGCTATACCTGCTGCCCTCCACCCTGGTTCATGATTACCATCACTATTGTAGAGGCAAGTAACTTAATTCCCGCTCTCTGGGAACCCACACCACACTGCCAAAGGCTTTGCTGGGACATCATCAAGGGCTAGCCTGGGACTTGTTTAGACCCAGACAAGGACAAAGCTGATTGCCGTTTTGGCTTACCTATATGTGTGTGTGTAAGTGGAGACTGTGATCCTATCTGTCTCCAAGCGTGGTTATTAGTCATTGAAACAATTTGTATGTGAAACTACAGAATTTGGGAAACTACAGCAAAACTTTTTGAGGAGTGAAAATCTGGACAGTTCTAGGGAAACTGGTAATTCAAATAATGGAATTAGAAGAAAAATTCCTATACGGTTACCTCTGTTCTGTGAATGGAGAGAAAAAGGAGGGAAGAGAAACTGGATTAAATATTCTGACCTGCTCATCTGTTCCCCAAATGAGCTCTTTGCACGGTTGCCGAATGATGCACTGGAATAAGCACAGGGAAGGATATAATACGCCACTGATCAGTAGGTCCTCTGACTCAGTGGCTGGTGTGTTACAGAAAGCCACGTATAGTTATACCAATGCGTTGCAGGTTCCTCAAACTCGTGGGGAACTCATGCTGTGTGAAGCTGTCAAATGGGAGAAAAATTATTGTACATTTGACTTTCTTCTCCATGATTTTGAGCTACAAAGTGCTTTTCAGCAAGAGAAGGCATTTGCTAACCAAGGAATCTCCCTGCTCTTCTAGGTTGCCTTTTTTCTTTACAATGGAGTGGTATTAGACAGATTTGTGCTGCAAGTCACCCATCCCTTATACCTGAAGAATGCATTACTTTACCATCCTCAGCTCCGTGCTCAGGCTTGGAGGTACCTAACCTACATATTCATGCATGCAGGGTGAGTACTTACAAACTACAGAGATTCCCTACAGTTCAGGTTCCCCAGAGAGAGGGAGGAGGAGGAAGTGACAACATCAGCTCAGAAATAAGTTTTAAAAAATAAATTCTAAATTACGTATAAAATCTGAAGCTGTTGTGGAGTGTTGGGCAATGAGGAGCAAACCTTTGCAGCTCTCTGAAGGGAGGAGGCAACATAAAGAACTTAACAGATGCTGCTCTTCTCCCCAGCAGTGTTGGGACCACACCTTCCTCTTACTGTGCATTTCCCAAAGTGTGCTTCCTAAAACTCACCAGATCGAAGCCGAGTGTCCCTCTAGAGGAGCTGTGCAAGTGGTAGAACAAGTCTGCAAAGATGCTGGACTGGTAGTTAAAAACTACATGGTGTATTCTTGCTAGACTTCCTAGTTGAGGTTGGAAAAGTCAATTAAATTCCCTGTGCCTATGGTATGTCATCACTTAGTAATGTTGTCCCTTCTGTAGGGACTGAGATAATGCCTAGAAGCCGGAGTCAAGATTGAACTCCCATTTTGTACGCACTGTACAAACACCAGTGTTCCTGAAGAGTTGACAATCTCGACTGACCAGGTGGACAGAGAATGGTCCATCTAACGCAAAATGCAAAATGAAGGTGCACAGTAAAATGAATCCTCCTTCATCCTATGGGAGGTATGTAGCAGACTTGGGAAGAGAATACAAGGCGTGGGGATTCTAACTCTGTGCTTCTCGACTGTGCTAGTCTGCTAGTCCTCCCGAGATTCTAAGAGACCTAATTGTGTGATGTTTGTGATGCCATGGTGATGAGTGAGTGTCACAGGAAAGTTCATCCCTGTACAAAACACTCTACCGCCTCTGAGTAGTTTCTCAGATCATTATCTTCACACATTCCTGGCAGATAATTGCAATTTTCTTTAATTCTGTCACTAAAAAATCACAGCAACAAGCTTTTTAGCAGTAGTTTATAGTTTGAAGCTGGATAAAGACCCTTTGTTCTTAAATAGAAAGCCTATATTCCCATCAGTCAGTGTTCTGCTATGAAAGGTCAGAAGGATCAAGCTGATCTCTTCCTTTTTCCGTGTCTCTGATGGAAGACATGCTGATGTCTCTTCTCTGCCATGGAATAACTGCCTCCATGTGTAATTGCCCTTGAGCACAAGATATGCCCCAGATCTCTGGATAAAAATCATACAACAGAACAGACTCCACCCAAGAGAGAGTAGGAAAAGAATTCTAGATGAAACTTCTGAATGTGGCAACATCTGTACTCTGCACGCTAAATCCCTCCAAAAAGTCCATTGTATACAGGTTTTAATCTGCAAGTGGAGACTATTGGGCTTAGATGTGAGGCTGGTTATGTAAAATGAGAATTGGAAGTTTCCATCACTGAGGATGTGGGGAAAACTCGGCTTGTAAAAGGAAGAAACACTTGATTTTAACTAACGTTAGCTAATTTGTATCTGGGTTTTCTACCGGTGGTGGTGGTGTTCTGTTATATCACTTATGTAACCGCAGATTGCTTTGGGATATATTTGAAGAGAAGCACCTGCACAAGGACAATTTTTGCAGCATTTAAATGTCTTCCAGTATCACCTGTGGCATGCTTTCCTAACCTGTGCAAGGTCACCTTTTCTTGTAGCAGGCAGTACTTTGGCATTCTTCACACTTACTGGCTGAAAAATATCTCAGGTTTATTTCATATCTGTGGCTGGCTCAGGGATGAACAGTGGGGAAGGTGGTGTGCAGGAGACTCATTGTTTTTGTCGTGGATTCCAAGTTCTTTAGCTACATAGCCTTCAAAACAATGGAGAGTCCCGCTGGAATAATAAACCCCATGATTTATCTGCAGTATCTGGAGTTAGGGTAAATGTTCATTTATTGCTAACTTCTGTGCGTTAAGCTCCTTTCATATCAGGAGAACAGATAAATCTTGGAAAGGTAATAACATTTCTTAGTGGAAGCCCATCATTCTCCCCTCATTTTCAAATGAGAGGCTAACACAATGCCATGGGGTCTATTGTTATCCTGCTTCCAGCTGAGACTTTAAAATGGTAATGTGGACTGCTCCTTAATTTAGTGCACTTGGTCTGTTTTTTTGAAGAGCAAGTGACAGCCAGAAGGTGTCCGAGAAGACAGCAGTTGCTAAGGCTTGGCTGGCTGTGCCTCTAGAAAGATTCCAAAAATGCACCGGCTGTGTGATGGTCCTGATGGAGGGAGCTTTGTCAAGGGCTGAAAAGGCAGGCAAAGTTGTAAATTCTGCCCTTCTGCTTTCATGGAAAGCAGACGTTGATTATCTGGGGCCCACGCATTTGTAACACTGCCATAACTAATGACTTGCATTGATGCTCAGTCCCATTTGTTTGGTCCCGGGGAAGGAGAAAGTCTTTAATAAATCAATGAAATTGTCATTTCAAGAATGACGCATTCAGCACTGGCAAAGGCTAATTATATTTTATGGGTGCATATTGACTGCGGAGCCTTCAAAGCTCTTAGCATGATGGGGAGGAGAAGTGAATGGGATTGCTCCTGGAAAGTCTTTCAAGAACAGCTGTGAATCGGGGCAGTCACTTCAGAGTCTAGGATAAACTTTGCTGAGCTCTTACAAAAGCTTCCGTTGAAAAATAAGACGCAGTGCTTTGTGTGAAAATGTCAGGTGCCGCCTGATGACGTTGAGTGTGTGCTAGCCAAAGCTTCTTCCCTCCCCTCTGTAAAAGGGCACTTGGATGCTTTGACTCTTTTCTGTGATTTCAGTTTGACCTTTGCTGGTTGTTCCTAATTTAGTTCCTAAGTTCTGTGAACATGCAGGATCAGAACAGGTGCCAGAATATGCCCATGCCCAGTGGCTTCAAAAGTCTCGAGCAAGGTAATAAAAACGCTCAGTTACATGCAGCAGTTTCCCATGATGACAAATTGCAGTGCTGAGTGTCTCGTGCAGGAGAGAAATTTATCCTTGGAGAGAAAGTCAGTGGAAACAAACCTATTAAGACATCCAGAAAGGACTGTTTCCTGCAGTATCATTTCTAGCAGTTTTTTCCAGTCCAACTTTAAATTCTCGTTTATGAGACTGTTCTGTCATTACTGCATCTCGCCATCAGCGTTTTTCTCTGATGTATATGGGAAATTGCTATGGTAACATGAAAAAAGACCAAAACAATGAAAATGCATGTAACTTAAACCAAAGATTGCTAGTAACTGTCTGTGAGCAATCCTTTTCTTGTATAAAATAGGACGTAGATTTTCAATGCATTAGCTATT
>NW_009195156.1:0-10140 GCF_000690835.1 Fulmarus glacialis | reverse complement strand
CTCTTTCCCCCAAAAGATGCTAGCCTTCTGTGTTAAGGGCACCACTGTGTCATTTAGGTCCACCTAAGCAGATTCGGGCAGTCTTCGTACAGAAAGCACTATATGCCTGGGTCCAGCGTGATGTGGCCATTCAGCAAGGTCACAGCCCTGTGAGCCCAGGGCAAATCTCAGACACTAGCACAGTGTTGAGAGGGACCCTGTTCAGGGGTCTGGTGCTGTCACTGGAAGATCCTGCAGATGGCAAAGGCATGGGTAAATATTTGTATAGAGCTTTGAAAAGTAGCAAGACAGTTTTGTTAAGTACTGTTGATTATAACAACGAAGAACTTGCTTTGAAACTATTGATTCAGCACAGAAGAAAACTGCTGCACTGGAGTCTTTATCAAATATGCACATTTTAGCTGTCACACTTTCTACCTCTAGGCTGCAAGTGGTCCTGCATGTCCTGATGTGCACAGTGGGGTTTTCTGCAAGACTACTCTCAGCCCAACTTTTCTTTTTCAGGAGTTTTGCTATTGACTGTAGTGGGAACAAGGGTAGGTGAACAGTGAATATGCCTTGTCTCTCACTGGGCACCTAACCAGAGATAAAAATGCCCTCTGCTTCCCATTCTGACATGATCACATTGAAGTAGGCACAGTAGAAAAGGGTGAGGGTCAGGTACCACAAACAGTAAAGCGGCATTATGTGTTACAAGGAAATGGCAACTGTCTTGGGACTGCTAGGCTTACCTTGCTCTTGACTTAATATCCGCTCCCCATCATGGCAGTGTAAGGGAAAGGCTGTATCATTAGGAGGGGAGAAGAGAGGAGCAGGCCAAGTTTCTGGCTTCTGTTCCAGGCTCTGCTGCCATCTTGCTGCTTTTTTGGACAAGTCATTTAACTTCTTCGAACAAACCAAAACAAAACAAAAGAAAAAAAAAGAAGAAAAAAAAGACTCACTAAGAACGAAACATACTATGAGGTCTTTAGCTGAAAGGACCTGGGTGGATATGAAAAAGATAATGAGCAGCAAGTAGGGAAGAAACATTGCAGTTCTCAGTCTGACTTTTTCAGGAACCATTGTTTTTCCCAGCGTTACAATGTACTTTCATGAAGCAGGTGCTATTTGATTTCCCTTCCAAGATATCTCTGTCTCAAAGGTAGAGAAGGGAGACAAAGAGTTTGAAAAGAGGACAACTGTTGTTTTTCCTTGCCGCAGGATAGAACACCTTGGACTCAATGTTGTCCTTCAGCTCTTGGTTGGGGTTCCCCTGGAAATGGTGCATGGAGCTGCGAGGATCAGTTTTGTGTACGTTGCTGGAGTTGTGGCAGGTAGGTGACACCTCTGGATGCCCCAGATGGAGAAGCATCTGAAAATGGTCTGTGCTGACTTTTGTGTAGGAGAAATGTTTTGTGACATTTGGGTGTCACAACGCACTGATCTTCCGTGCGTTGAAATTCTTTTGGAGGCTAGAAGTAGGAAATATGCTACAACTTGACATCTGTTTCTAACTAGCCATAGGCTTTGTTTAGGAGACCTGCTAAAAAAGCACCCACAACCTGTTTCTTTAAAATAGCCTTGCTTTAGATGGTCTTCCTGAATGTGGAGGTCATGCTGTTCCTTTCCTCTTGTGTCCCACAGAGGCCTAGAAGAAAGGTGGCATCACAGGCATCCCTGCATGAAGAGTAATTTTTTTTTTCCTGTGCCAGTTCTTCCTCCATTTGTCCTGTGCTGTCTGCTTTCTACAGCCTGAGTAAGCAAGAAGTATTTGATTGTAGGTTGTGAGCAGTGCACAGGAATCTGGAAATTCATTTAATCATGAAGCCATGGGGTTTGATTTGATTTTTAGTTTGTGCTGTATTGCTTTTATTTATGTTTGGCATTTCCAGCAGTTTGGAAGTGATGGAAGTTAGCTGACAATAGATCAAGGTCTAATTAAAACAGGAGGAGAGTCTAAGAACAGCCAAGGGCTTCACTATGGAACTCAGACAATGATTGACTGCCTTAGTTCAAGATTTATGGTGATATTTTTTTTTCCGGCTACATAATTCTATTTTTTCCATAATGAGCAGATAAAGCCTTTGTAAAATGGGCTGCATTGGGTGCTAATAAATCCTGCATTCCAGGAGAGAGACTGTGGAAAGAATAATTGGACTAGGACACAGGACTAGGCATGGTACAAATACCACGCTATTTAATGCAAAGAAAGGAGTTAGCAGACTAGCTCCACCGTCCCTTGCCTGTTATTTTAATAACCACTAAAGTGGTCCCCAATCTGCAACTTTCCAGACATAAGCTTGTCTACATAGATCCATGTACCAAACCCTGGGGCTTCATTTATATTTGTGTAAATACACATAGCACATCTGTGCCAGGTAAGCGAAGCAAGTTAGCACTGAATCTGCTACAGTTGAGCCCAGGCGAGCACTGCGAGTTGCCGGCTGCCTCTCAGATGCCTGTGGCCATGGACTTGCTGGCAGGGTCTGCAGGGCCAGAGGCAGGTTTTACTGGGCTTTGGGCTGGGCTGAATGCCCAGAGCTCTGGAGGCTTGTAACCAGTGCCTGGTGAGGCTCACTAGCCCACCTAGCACTATTGGTTCGTTTCTGCTACACAAATGATCCCATTTTTTTCTCAGACAAGCTGCCACATCCTCATAGACTTGCTTTTCACACCTTATGACCTATAAATTGTGGAGGAAAGTGCCAAATGGAAAGGGAAAACTTCCCTTCTTAGTGCAGGATGGAACTACAAATGTGACCGGACAGTCCCACACAGAAAAGCATCCCATGATACCCTTACTTGTTTGAGTTGTTAGCCAATTATTAAACATGCTTTATTCTTTGACATGTGCCAGGAGAGATAGAAAGAGGCATACTTACGCTGAGGATCTGGCAATATAAAGATAACACAGCTCCACATCTGGCAATATAAAGATAACACAACAATCAAGAATAAGCAGTAAAATGCAGACATGGGCTACAATGGCCACTCCCTACTTTTTTCTCATTTGTCTGGCTTTACTAAGAAGACATGTTGAGACTGAGATCGAGAGACTGAAGGTATATGCTCAGTGCAGCGTCCAAGGACTTAACTGCAAGTTCTCATTACTCCTTTCTTAACTTCTCATTAACTTTTTCCTTAATGGCAGTGTTTAAGAGCTGAGAAGTCTCAGGGCCATACAGTGGAGGAGGGAGCTAGCAGCAGAGTTAGCTGGTGGAACCTCAGCACTTTCTTGACCCAGAATCAGCTGAGCAATTAGCAAAGAAGTTCGTTAGATTCTGTACTACCGAGGACTCTCTCATGATTTGCCATTGTGTCTTTTTCCCATTCCGCTCATCACAAAGATCTTCATTATCTCTGCCTTGTGACACCAAGTCTGCCTTTGCCTCTCTATCTCTTAAATTACTCTCAAAGTTTGCAATGAAAGGAGCTTTGAGCAGATCCAAGCCTCCAATTGGGATAAGGAGAAGCAGTGTCTATGTTTGGATGTATTCTTATTAGTGGTGCCTTTATGTGATTGACCTGTCATTTTGCTATCTTGTGTTTACTGCCTCCATCCAGGTTATTTTTAGCTAGTTTTACTCTGAAGTTTTATAAGTAACAGGCTGTGCTTTGATCAGAGGCCCATGTTAAGTTACAAGTCCCCAGTTCCTTCTCACTGTGCAAATATTTGTCTTGCCAGCGTAGGAGCTACTTCTATTTCATCTTCAGGTGAGGAACAAGACACAGACATTTGTCTGTCTCCTGCTTCCTTTGTGTTTTAATCAGGGTGTAAGTGCCTTTTTGCAGCATAGGTTTGAAGGTACGTTGCTGCCTTGCTTGACTGCTTTTAAAGTAGGTGCAAAAGAATCAACCAGTCACTGCCTTGGCAGTAGTACGGGACTGAGTTAGCTTCACAAGTCAATTGATTTCCCCCCCATTCTCTTTATCTGTATATTACTGACCTGCAGCAATTAGCACAAAACAGGCAGTAGCGGGGATGTAGGGTAGGAGAGAGTGTGTTTATTTGGCTGGCAGTTGTCACAAACCCCTGTTCTTTCTTCCAGGGTCCCTGGCAGTGTCAGTAGCTGATATGACTGCACCTGTGGTGGGTTCCTCTGGAGGCGTGTATGCTCTTGTCTCAGCTCACTTGGCAAATATAGTCATGGTGAGTACCTGAATGACTGTCTAAACTCTTTGGAAGTGAGCCAGGTCTGGTGGCCCAAAGGAACTGGAAATAGGGCGTGAGCCAGCTGTTGGTTGTTCAGAGCTTGCCCCAGTTAAGAGTCTTGTCTCCGTGGTGTGGTCCTGGAATGGAAATGTTACATTGCAGCTGATGGCTTGGTATCCTGATGACTGGCAGCTTTCCAGGAGAATCCAAAGATGCTGATAATCCAAGACTTATCAGTGTACTCCAGGCTATCAGCTATCCTTGCAAGGGCTGACAAATGTTTGGAAAAGAAGGAGCTGACTGGCTCTGCAGAAGCTGCAGGCTTGTTTCTGTCTGCATGCACCGTGTAATGTTAGCGGGTACCTAAGGAAATTTAGTATTTGATGCATTTGTGTGCAGAACATCCCTTCTCTCCATTTGTAAAACCCAGACTGAAGCTGAATCTTGGGTGTACTAGTGATGCATCTTTTTGCCTTTTCACCTAATGAAGTACTTTACAAAGGTTACTAAGTACCAGCATCGTGATTCCTCTAAGACCTCGGAAACAGGAGCTCATCCGAGGTCCTCAGCTAGGTGGTGGCAAAGCCCAGCATATCTGCCTGTGTGACTCCTAAGCTGACCGCTGGGCAAAAATGGCTTTGCTGAGAGAGCTGATTTTGCTGTGATTGGGATTCGTGTGTGGTGGTACAGGGCTTGCATGTCTGTCCTGTACCAGCAATGTCAGAGCAGAACAACCATAAAAATGATGGTAATGTGGCCTCCTCTGGGGTCTGAGTGGGAAGATGATGCAAGTCGGCTGCAGTAGAGACAGAACGTCTGTTATATGGGTGCTGGAAAACATGTGCACGTGTGGTGGTACTTGTGACAAGCCTAAAAGAAACCTTGTATTTAACGCTTGTATGCAGTGAAGTCAGCAGGCTCGGGCTGCAGCCACGATGGTGCTGCTTCAGGCAGCCTTTGTAGCAGCTGGGAGCGGGAAAGTGAGTGGTTTCCTGAGCAGGACATGTCGTCTTTGCTGTCTTCAAGCTTTTTGGAGCATGAATGAGCTGGGGGCTGTTGCCAAATTAGGACAGTTGAGTGTCTGGCAGAGAGATAGGGAGTGGAGGAGAGAGGCTACCCCTATACCACAGGGTTTCTACTGGCAAAATGCCTCCTTATGTTTTCAGTATGATTTGTGTTCCCTGCCACTAGGCCAACAGCAGCAGGAGAGAGTTTCCTCTGTCTCACAGGGTAGTAATGCAGAGGGTTTTTTAATGCAGGGTTTCTTCACACCGAGATTCACAGGGTCGGAGGGGGACATCAGAGGAAATTTCAGTTTGCTTTAGAGGAAGAGTTTCTGCCAGAGACGTGTGGAGAGTCTTCACCAATTGCCTTACCAGACTTCTTAAAACATTGCCAAGTGGCCTGTCATTTCACTACTCATTGGTCTCCTCCAAATCTATTTAGCAATTGCTACCTTAGCATCTATATTCCTCCATTATCCGCTGCCTCTTTTCTCATCTGAAATTACTTTTACTGCCTTTCCCATTATGGTGGAGGTTGTTTGTTTTTTTTTTTCCCCCCTCTTCTCTCTCTCTGCTCACTTAGTATCAAGATGTGATGCTCCCACGCGCTGAAAGACATGCTGGCCACTTGCTGGTAAAGCAGAGAGCCTTGCACAGGTGCTGGGAGCGTGCTGGGAAATGGAGGGACTGTTGCAGGGAGGATCTCTTGAATCTTCTGTTCCCTTGTGCCTCCTGTTCCTGCTTGTAAAAATAAATATTCTTGGAATTGAATACATAAAATAACCAACGGGGGAAGCAATAAAGCATGTCACCTTAAGGAAAAGAGTGAGGGGAGGAATTCAAAACAGCTACATGGAAATGAAAACTGAAGGAAGCAGCACAGTATTAATCAGCATGAGTTCAGAGCCTTCTAACTGGGTTAGGTGTCTCAGTGGAGAGAGAAAATGAGTTACTTATTTTGTAGAGATTGCATTTTTGCAGTCACAGAAGTGATTTACGGACAGATCCCACATAAAACTTGAATGTATGTAATATGTATTGCAGAATATTTCTTCAGCTCGCTGAGTAGTCACTGGGTGTCATTAAAGTTAGGCTGAAGAGTTTACAAGCATTTTTTTTATTCCTCAGCTAGCCTTTTATTCCTCCTGGCTAGCTTGGTATCTCATACTGCTTTCAACAGGCAAAATTTCATTTAGTCACTTAATAATAATAATAGTGTTGTCATACTTCTGAGTTCCCCAGAACATGATCTCTTTTTCTGCTTGGAAATTTTGTGTTAGTGGAAAAGTAGAAATTTAAACATTTCTCCTAGGATTTCTGACTATCATTCAGAGATTCTTATTCCACTATATTGATTTATGACCAAGCCTGAAGAGAGAGGAGGCCAAATCCAGGCTTTCTTATGGCACTGTTTCCTTGGTATGCTTTAATTGAGGTCTTTATTTTTTGCGTGTCCTCTGCAGAAGACCCAAGTTGTGAAATTTCAGGGACCCTGAGGTACAGGCAGTAGCACTGGAAAAGTGCGGTAGGGCTTGAATGCACTGAGAAATTGCGTGACAGGTGACAGTGTTGGCCTTCCGAGTGAATCATGATGAGCTGTGTGATGTTAACCAGAATGATGCTTGTGTTGAATGCTAGGTACTACTTAACATAATTTTATTTGATGTGGCCTAATACAACAGGGTTTTGAAGGGTGGGTAAATTCAAGTATTTTCAGAAGTCAGAATTTAAGGTGAAACATCATACTAACATGTTAAAAATTAGTCCGTCTGAAGAACAGAGAATGGCAAGGCCAGCCAAGGACCATGCCACACTGCCTGGTTGTCTGGCAAGGAAAGTCAGTAAGACTGCCAGGTAAAGAAGTTGTGGACTGTCCATAACTTGGACATGTCTGAAATATATCCTTTATGTTTACGTTCTCTAGGATTGACAGAACTATGTTTGGTGTGGTGAGTGTTCACCACTCTTCACAGCCAGGTGGCAAAGGCAATGAAAGGGGTTTGTTTCAAAGGATGGTCGTCCTTGGTGCTCTTCCAGTGCGGATCTGAATGTAAAATCTCTCCAGGTTTGCATGCAGCATCACTTTGTTTTCCTTGTCTCTTTTCCAGAACTGGTCAGGAATGAAGTGCCAATTCAAACTGCTGCGCATGGCTGTTGCCTTGATCTGTAGTAAGTATCATGCAATACTTGGCACAGGTGTGATCCTGTTTTGTTTATCCTTGTCATAAGAGTTCATGCTGATTCAGAGAGTTTTGACTTTGCAGCAGTTTTGGTAGGAACTTGCAGCTGGACCCTCTGGCAGCAGAAACCACATCACTCTCAAATGCATATTTTGGCTTTCAACACAAGCATTTGTAAATGAGGATTTGTTGTTAGCCAGCATCTGTAGCTTGTGGCATTTGTGAAGACCTGGGACTTGAACATCTCCTCTTTGAAATTGCAAACAAGCACTGCTTTCGTAATGATAATTCTTAGGTTTCCTAGAGCACTTCCTATCTGGGATAGCACAGCATAATACACACATTAATGAATTATCTTCCAGCCATATCCCTAGGGTGGGACAATAAGGGAAACTAGGCCATGTATTCATTGCAGACAACTGTCTTCAAATTCTAACTCTTTTTTTTTTTTTAATGGTTCTGGTATAAATTTTGGAAGGTGAATATTCCCCCACCTGTCTACACTGCCACGAACCCAGACCACTTACCAACCACTGGGGAGACCTCATGTCTGTGTGCTGCACCCCTTACATAGCCGTGGCTTCCCAGCTTCCCTATGTTCACCATACAAGGCAGTTTCTCCCTCTCCATCTCTTCAGGGATGCAGCGCTGCCTGCAAGATGGACTTAAGAAGGGATAGACCTAGGCAATTAATTTATTTTTCCTTCTTTGTTCCAGTGAGCTTTGAATTTGGAAGAGCCGTGTGGCTGCGATTCCACCCCTCTGCTTACCCACCATGCCCACACCCCAGCTTCATGGCTCATCTGGGAGGGGTGGTGGTTGGAATCACCCTCGGTGTCATCATTCTGAGGAACTATGAGCAGAGACTCCAAGATCAGACTTTATGGTGGATCTTCCTTTCTATTTATGTCATTTTTGTCTTGTTTGCCATCTTCTGGAACATTTTTGCCTACAGCCTGTTGGATCTAAAGCTACCTCCCCCTCCTTGAAAACATGGGACAGAAAACTCAAGAGCGGAATTCATCTGTCAGCTATGTTAAATGAATGAAAATGGAGGATCTATTTTTATATTTAACTTAGGGGAGGATAATTCTTTTGAATGCAACTGTGTGCTGGAGGAGATGCTTAAAGATCTCACGAAAGAATGGGCTGATCGGTTTGTTGACATATCGAGCAGGTACTGTAATATTGGCTGGCCGGGACCCAGCAGTTTCTCCACTGCCAGGGCTCCCGTTGGGCAGCTTGTACCTGGGCACTTATCACTTGGTTTGTTAGCACATATCAATATTTTGTGTGAGATACTTGTATTTCCAGGTCAGTGCTGGAATTATGGCCAGTTGTTGAATGAATCTCGTCAATGTTACTGAACACTAAAAGGGAAAAAGAGCAGACATTTACTAATTAGAGACTCGCATAGTACTCAGAAGGCAGCTTGGGTTTGGTTTCTTTGGACACATCTGACTGTTCAGCCATACCAGTGCCACTGTCTAATTACTTGAATGGTTCCTAAGATATTTTAGCCTATGGTGAAACCTGTCTTACGCACCTTTCAAAGGAATCAGCAGAACCTGATCACCCAAAGTGATGGAGACTGGTCTTCAACTACAGGTCAAATGAAATTGCACTATAAACCTTGGGAACTCTTAGAGTGTTGTGGACACCCAGCCAGAGGTGACTTTTACTGTGCATGTTTCACTTGATTTTAATTAATTTTTTCCCCCAGCCTGCTGTGGGTAGAGGGTATGACTGGGGTTTCTTTTTTGAGGGGTGGAGAAAAGGAGGGCAAATGTTCGATTGTGTTTTTATCAGCTGACAATCAGATGCTGTTTTCTTCTCACTTTATTTCTGGCCACGTTGATCTAACACCTGGCCTGCGGTGAGCTCCTAGCAAGGATCTCAACTCTTCCAGCAGGTTCTTACTAGAAAAGCAGGACCAGGATCACCTATAGCAGCGCAGGGTGGGAACTATCTAGTCTTTACAGCCATACAGTCGTCCATTTGGGGCCAAATCTGTCCACTGAAGTCAGTGGATTTAAATCAGGTTGTATGTAGCACTGGTTTCCCACTGAAGTGGAAAGGGTGTTACGGTGTTACAGTGATCATTCTGAAACTGATAAAACTGGTTTTAAAGTGACTGCTAAATTTTGAGGATGCCTCTTCCTGAGACAATGGATGTTCAGAGGCTCCAAGCAACAATTAGTTGCAATGATGCCTTTTTCTTTAACATTGGTCAACCCCAGGTTTTAGCAATCTGTAACTGGTCTGTAGCACAGTCCATACAGCTGCCTGCACGGACCTGGGGACCAAACTGGAACATCGGTAGCACAAGCAGTGCTTATAGGTACACTTCTCTGTAAGGCGCTTATGTTACTTTGCTTCTCACTTTAGAGAGCTGCCAAACTACAGTCCAGGAATGTGGATGCCCTCCTTTTCTCTCCCCTTTACCCACCTAGTTTGATGGCCTGGATAAGGCAGCCGTACGAGTCTCTCTAGACTAGCTCCTTTCTTCCTTCTTTCTATTTGCATACAGGCACCAGCCACCAGAGCCTTCCACAGCACATCTCACAGGCACTGTAGCAGTTGTGTTTGTTCTGTAGCAAAATGTCTCTGTATCGTGGGCTTTATTCTCTCAGCCGTGTAATCGGTGCTGCCAGATGATACCACAAACTAGTAGGAGTCTGTCTTTCTAGAGGGGACATTCACAAGTGCTTATCAGCTGCCCCCTTCTTTGCCTCTTAGGGGAAAAATCTCTCTGGAAGTGTGAAGTTCTGCTCCCACAGTATGCACTGGTAAAACTCCTGTTGCCTCGGGGAAAGGGGGCGGG
>NW_009195155.1:11878-59219 GCF_000690835.1 Fulmarus glacialis | reverse complement strand
GACTACTTAGGCTAAAAGTGGACATTGTCACAGCCTAGTTAGTGCTGGTACATGGCTCTGTTAGAAGATTAGAATACCTAACTTTCTGAACTTCAGCTTTGCAGTATAATGCAGAACCCGTGTATATCAAAGAAACTGATTTTATGAAAGATTTGATCCTGCAGCTATAGTATATTTGGGAAAAAACCCAACAATCAAATGATAGGATTTCATCTCAGTTCACATATGAAGGCTTTTAATAGTGTAATTATTAAATTTAGATAACCCATTAAACTGTTCATTATAATATTTGATGTTATACATGCAGCAACTGGACTTAAATCTGAGTACCCCTGAACTTACTTGTTCTATTTGTATGCTTTATTGTTCGAGGAGGAAGATGCTCATGCATAATTCCCCTGTGAATTGTTGGTATAATATTAACAATAGTAAGTAGTCTGCTTGAGTAATTAATCATGTGAAATCCCTATGCTGAGAGAAGATAGTGGGTATCAGCCTAGGTTTTACATACTACTGTCATTTATTAGACTGATTGATTGAATGAGGAGGAAGAATGGCTGCTCTCTGTTAACATTAATCCTTATTTCTGAATTTTCATGTCCCTTTGTGTATTGACATGTGATTGTGTGTTTAAATGTGTTTGTTTTTCTCTAAAGAGACTTCTAGTTGAGAGCATAGGAAAGGAGTGTTGCAAAATGGAAAGTTTCAATCTTTGCCCCTGAGCCCCATCCTAGTATATTTCTGACAATGCTCTTGCTATAAATATTGTTGCTAAAAATGTTTTGGTTTACAAAAACAGTAATGGACCTTAGTTTCACAACAAAGATTACACAGACTACTGTTGGATTTGGGCTGAGATTGCTGCTGAGCAGCTCCTGTGGGTCTGCTCCTTCCATATCTCGTTTAATTATTACTAATGCGTACAATTATAGCAGCTATTGAAGCCTTTATAGGTAATAACATCATGTAGCTGACTATCAGTTTGCTGATTGCACTACTTTTACTACAGAACCAATTGGAAGTATGTCTTCCATGGAGGTGAACGTGGACATGCTGGAGCAGATGGACCTAATGGACATGTCTGACCAAGAAGCACTTGATGTCTTCTTAAACTCAGGAGGCGAAGACAATAATATGCTTTCTCCCATGCTGGGTATGATACTAGTAATGACAGAGTGCTTAGAGACAAAGTGATAAATCACTGGAATTGCTCTAATTTCTAATGGATTATGTTATCTCATAAAACATTACACTTTATGTAGATCGAATATTTTTCATTAGTGGTTTTCAAAACATTAACATTTAGTTGCAGTACAAGAGAGCTTGCTGCAAAACTACTTGATATTTCTGGACTGTCTCTTTTTTCATCTAGTTGCTACAGCTTCGTGTTGTATTTGTCACGGTATGGATAGGTGATGTGTTACATACTGCTTTTAAAGTGCATTTTTCTCTGTATAAAGTTAATAGAGGACATTTTAACAAACATCAACAGAAAGTTTGCAGTAGTTAGGTTTTTATTTTTAAGACTGCTTTCTCAGAATTTATCCTGAATTTTGGCATTTTGAAGTAAATCTGGACCTGTTGTATAGTGCAAGATCTTCAGTGAGAGATATTCAGAGACATGGTTCAACGTAGCAGTTCATATATGTAAAACATGACAATGTTCTGGAAGCTTCTAAATAGCGATTCTGATACCGCAGTTCTTTCATGTAGCCTTCTTACTGCTAGTAATGTTAGTTAAATTGGATTAAATTAATCTTAATCCAACATTTTGTTTATGTGTTCTGATGAACAAAACCAGATTTACATTTTGGCAAGTTGCAGCATGATGAGGGATCTACTTAAAGCAGGTAATTAGTAATCCTCGATACTTCATCCACGAGGGAAGTGTGCTTTCTTCATTAAAAACTTATTTTAGTACAAAAATGCCTTTTCCCAAAAGCGCCAAAATAACTTTTCTTGGGGGAGATGATGAAGCTCCTTTAAATGCACTTAGATTTCTTTTGAAAATACAGGTTGAAATATTTTTATGAAACTACATACAGCGAAGAAACAGTGTACTTTAAATTCTGTCCCATGTTTTGAGATATGTAATGAAAAATGTTAATAATAACCTGGGGTAATTTTCTTCCTCCCTATGTAAAGGTGATTATTACTTGCTGTGAACATGAAAAGCTTACGGTAAGTAGTCAAGGCACACTTGACTACTGAAGTTTTTTGTGTTTTATTGCAAAAACTAAATTCAGATGGCTGGTTTTGGATGGGCATCCAATTCATGCATTATCAAAGTTGATCATTGTTTGAGCATGCAAGTAGTTGCAGAATCTAGGACTGTTTTCCCCTTGCTGGGTCTTTGGCAGATGTCGGACCAAGAAGCTTCATGTCTTAACAACAAACAGTGGTGGTGTTGTGGATTATCTAAGGGAGTGTAGAAATTACTAGGTGTGGTTGATTTTTCCTAAATAGATGTAAAACTTATTAGCCTCTGAAAAAAGGATATAATTTATTTTGGGCTATAATGTAAGTATTACAGTGTGTACATAGAAATAGTGTATATATATTTATTATATATATGCACATACACTGTAATATAATGTACCAGTGCTATAATGTTCTAGCACTGTAACCTTAATGCAGAGGTTGGACAGGCTTGCAGCAAAACTTACTTCTCTACAGTTACTACTACTACTACTACAATGTAACAGTCTTCTGAATCTTACTGTTGTGGTTCCAGAGGATTCCTTTCCCTCTGAATTGGAAGGGATTTTTGTGCTTGCTTTAAGGGCCTTGCACCCTAGTATCAAGCCAAATACACAACAGTCTTCATTCTCAGAAAAATGAGGTGGCTTAAAGATAACTCTTCATTTTGCTGTCAGCAGAGAACTGGGTTGGTCAGGGCAAGATTTATTTCACAATTTTACTGAACTCCACAGGTAAATTATTTTAGTAACCGGTAAAAATTACAATCAGCTCAAGACATTAAAATGTTTTCAGATTCGTCTTGCTATAAACATTGCCAGCTCACTGGTTTTGCAACATTTCGTGATAGTAAGTTGAACTGAAAAATGTACTCGCCTCTGCCACTCCAGAAAACTCCTCCTCTGTGTGTGTTGTGTAAATTAATCTAATGCATGCTGGTGTGCCCAACGTGAAGACAGGTGTCTTCTAAAACATCTTCCTAGTATCACTTGTGTTCAGTAGAAGTTCATGTACTACCCGCAGAAGCAACTCAGTAGACCTGCTAGACATCCTGGACTGACACAGTCGGTTGGAGCAGCAGTGTGCTTTCAGTCCAGGCAGGTTGGTTGGCTGTCGGAGTTGTGAATGTTGTACCAGATGTTTATCAACTTGTGCTTAAACTGGAGACCTGCTGAGGGCACGTTTCCCCCTGGAGTTCCTGGGTCCCAGAGAAGCTAAGACAGTGTCATGTGCAGGGCTATTTGCTGTCCAAGTTTAGGTCCAGAACTTAAGATTGCAGCTAGTCAGGGCAAGAAGTGCGCCTGAGCAACAGTGTCGAGTACAACAAGCTTCTGTTGCCTCCAGATGCTGTTATGACTGTTTTCTTGTTAAAATTTAACTCAAATACTTGGTAAGACGATGGGGACCAGTCTTAGGGCAATGTAGTGTGCTCAGCAGCCAGCCTTAGCAGAGGAAGGGTGTAGCGATCAATTCATTTCCATCTGACCCTCTTGAAACCTTTTTATATAAAATCCCACAGGATTTTTAAGAGTATTTTCTCACTAAGGTTACTCAGTGCTGAAGCTGGGAGCCCCAACTGTGGAGAAACCCTTGTTAGGTGTAGTAGGGAAGGAAAAAAGGGCTTTATTTGGCAGATCACATACAGTGTTTAGATGTTTTCCTATTTTTCCTTCTTATTTACTGCCAGGAAGTGCCCAGAGAAGAGGGTCTAAGATAATTTTGAAATCTGAACTCTCAAATTGTAAGCAAACACCATTACACTGAACTTGCTTAGAAGTCGTCTTTTTGCATAGGATATGGAGGAAGCATAGTCTTAAAATCCCATTCCTGTGCACTTGAGCTATGGCATAGCTTTACCAGAGGAATTCTTTCATGCTGTGGGCAAGAATTTGTTTTGCTTCTGCATCTTGATTTTTAGTCAAAACTGGAGATTACTATTATTGCCTATCTCCCGGTTATTATTTTTTTAACTTCACCCAGGTTTATTTGTGTCATTCTGTGGGACAGAGTTTGTCTGGAGGATTTTCCTGTTGGTGATGATTCTCAGCACATGCTGAAGTCTGAATGGACTTTATCAGAGTCAGGGTTAGGAGGATTAAGTGGTCTTGGCTAACAGGCAAACTGGCCATCAGCTATGTCTCTTAACAGAGTCAGGACTTAATACTCCTGCAATCTTGCCTTGTTTGATCTCAAGCGTTAGCCATACTAGAACGAGCGAGACGCACACACCATCAGAAACAGATTAAAACCAGCCTGTGGCTTGTATTTGAGATCAACTTGAGAAAAGCCAAAAGGCAGCTGTGTGTTCTGGGAGGGTCTTTTAATGGCATTTTGCAAAAGAAGCAAAACAGCCCGAATGCAACTCATTAACCAGCGTTGGGCTCAGTTAATATACTGACTTCTCAACCCACTTGCTGAGCCACAGCTTGATTTTTGTTGTCGTTGTTCTTTTTCCAACTGTAAGGGCCTGACTCCAACACCTATGTGAATGAGATAAGTCTTCAAGTTCCGAGCCAGTCTGAATTACGGCACAAACTGTCTTCGCTGTCGTCAACCTGTACCGATTCTGCCAGCCAAGATGCAAGTGAAGGAGAGTCTCCAGTTATTCAGTCTGATGAAGAGGAAGTTCAAGTGGACACTGCTCTTGCTGCTGTAACTGAAAGAAAGGGTGCTTCAGATGTTAGTGACGAAAGTGACTCTCAAACTATTTGAATCTTAAACCCATATCCTTTAAGAATGACTTCTGAATGAATGAACGAACAAGTGAATGAAGAGCTTGCCTGTGTAACAATTTGCTAACCAAGCGTAACAGCCAGATCTTTTTACTTAGTAATACCGCCTTTTTACAAAATTGCCAGTCATGTGGAGGTTGGTTTTTAAAAAAAAGAAATGCCTAAAGCACACACACTTTAACAGTAGTATTGGGGCTCAGGGGAGCAGTAAAACTGTTGTATATACTATGTATAAGAGAATTAAAGGGGAAAGATTCAAGTTACTTTGACCACTAATCTTTAAATGGCTGACTGGAAATACTTAGAGTTGATGTATAATGCTGAACCCAAATTGTTCCTTGCATGTTTTCAGCTGCTGCAACTGAAGATTTAAGATCCAAACCAAACCAAAAAGTTCTTTTCTACTCTTTACTACCTACTGTCTGCCTACTGCCTTTGTCTACTAATGCAGCAATGTCTACTCTCTCACACTTCTTATTCAGGACCAACTTAGTTACCATAGGTGTTAAGGAAAAAAAAAAAGAAACTGAAAAGGAGGAGAGATGCATATTGAAATGTTACACTCCTCGTGGAACAGATATCTTAGCACTGTATAAACTTACTCCTCTTCCGAGATAAAATAAAGTATTTCTATCCCAACCATGTCTTTTACTTGATTACCCAAATATTTTATCCATGACAGTGAACAGAGGAGACTAATTCAGAAAAAAATGGTTATTTATATTGAGCACCAGTGTAATTTAGTTTTCCATGGTAACATCGGTTTGACTACACTGATGCAAGCCAGCAATTTAAGGGAAATAAATGAATGAATTATAAATTCAGTGCGTACATTTTACAAACCTTAGGACCTATAGTCATAATCATCTCACTGCCATTTTTATCTGCAGTCATTTTTCTCTCTAAACTTGAGGTCTGAACATGTCTAACACCTGTTTCTTGTCAAGTCTCACACTCTATTTGCAGGGATCTGCTCTTTGAGAAGGCTCCTGGCTCCTGCTCTTCATGCACGGAGGGAAGGAATGTAATCAGAAACAGCGTAAGTAAAAGGATGAGCTGTGATGTAGATCCCTTCCAAAGACCTGCCCTGACAAAGCTAGTGGTTGGGAATGGGCACCTCCTGCTGCTAGCCAGCTGGGAAGTGGCTGGTTTCCTTAAGGATTCACGCTATCTCCTGTTACTTGAGAAAGTGTTTCCTGACCCCTCTTTGGGAAATGAAAGCTAGAAGCTGACTACCTACAATTAGATATTTACTATTTAACAAGGCGTCTGTTGAAAGAAGTTTTTCTTTAAGGAGCTTACTTTACTCACTTCCCAGAAGACAAACAAAATGTCCAAAAAAGTTTTGTTTTTTTATTAAACCTCGTAGTACAAACCTGGAAAGTAAACAAAAAACTGGCAATAAACAACATGAAGTCCTTCCTTACAAGGAAAGAGAGCAGAGCAGCGCTAATAAATTAAATGTCAAACTGTAAGCCATAGTCAGAAGTTTACTGTCAAGAGGGAAAAGTACACAGCAAGGCCATAAAAACCAGACAACCACATTTGAAAACACTTGACTCTGTTTATGTTATTGTTAAATATTCCAAAACAGTTCAGTCTTCTGCAACAACAACCAACAAATTGTATTATAGGACTTTCCTGACAGTCACCACTGGCAAGCTCAGTGCAATATGGGTAGCTACGGTATTGTTGAATTCAATTACGAAACAAAACAGTTTGTGAAAACATTTTCCCTTTTTTATTCCACACATACTGTACACACAACCAGAAAAGGGCAACAGCTACTCCATTATTATTTTTTGTTGTTGTTCAGTGATGTAAGCAGCACTTATAAATGTTACAAGAAAAACCCTGTAAGCATCCAATCCAACCGATGAAGAAAGTGAAACGTAAGGCTTTTCTTCATCTTGTCTCTTCGCCATCCCTCCCCCCACCCCAAGAAAAGGCTCAAGTATTTAAAAAAATTTACAGGCATATGTACAAAAGGTGTGATTTTTTTTTTTTTGTTACAACATGAAGAGAAAAAATAGACAAGATGAAAGCAAATGCATTTTCACATTCAAAAGAAATACGCAGACCTGCTAGTGGCTCTAAATGTGATCATATAATGAAACAAATTCAAAACAAAAATTAATGCTTGACTGTGTAAAGGTGTGAAAAACAGCAGTGGAATGGAAATGGAATGTTAGAAAGATTGCACGTCTATGACAAAAGAAGCACTTATGGCTTTAATCACTTTTTTTTTTTTTTTTTTTTTTTTTTAAAGGATGCTATTGAAGGGTTTTTGATAAAGTAGCCAACAGCACCAAAAAATAACAGAATGGATTTCCTAATGAAATCAGGCACAGTTTTCCCTCACATGACTCCTCAAGGCAGGCAGTCTTTTTTCCACCTTTTTTTTTTTTTTTTAAATTTTTATTTTTCCCCCTCAAAACAGATGCATAGTGATGTGCTGGTAAAAGAGAACATACTCCAAATCTCCTCCTTTTGCCTACAGTTAGGAAACAAAGTCCATCTTCAGCTGCCATAACCTCCCAAAGAAAGTGTGTATTCTCCAATTTAAAAAATTACAAAACTCATCTTGCTGTGACAGAATAAAAGACAGCCAAAGTAAAGCAATTTCTTTCAAGTTTTTGTCTCCTATCCTTTTTCTCTCTAGAAAAATCTGCTCACATGACTGGAGAACAAATTATAAAACACATCAAACTTTAACCTATTCAAAAAATGGGTTAAAAGCCTTTTTTCACAGTTACCAAAAAGGCTTTTTATTTTTTCAGCCATAGGGACAATACAAATTAATATTTTATCAGCCCCTTGCCGGTTTTAAAACAGTGAACATACGGCAGTTTAAAAAAATCAGACTGCTGTATCTATCTATTCTAAGTACAAAAAAAAATTCAACAGTTTAATGCTAAAACAAAATTAGTTCTCTAAAACCAGAAGAAAATCTTCTTTAGAGCTAGTGCAAAGACAGCTTGTATTCTACAGCAAGTACTCCAAACTATGGTATAATAATTACAAAAAATATATATAAATTGACAAAATGAGAGTGTTGGCATCTTCAGGATTAACTTGAAGCACTTTTGGATGAACTGGAGGATGAAAGCCTAGATGATGGCACGTCAACTGTCGCTCTCTTACGAGGTCCTCTTTTTGGTGTAGGCTTGCTGATACAGTTCTCAATGCTGCCATTTTTACCAGATACTTTTCCACAGATTTGATTGACTAGACTGATTATTTGTTCCTGTTCAGGAGTGGGAAAAACAGAACACAAATTAGCATCTGCTCTTTCTCCAGTCACTTCTGATGGACAGAGATGTAGTGCTGCCTTTTTGACTGAAAGCACTTAACTGGGGGGGGGAGAAGGAGGGAGGAATCTATATATTCACAAACTATGCAGAAGCTTGGCTCATATACCACTTATTCACAACCAGGAGTTTTGTAAAAAGTACTGTGTAGTAGTCCAAATACTGCCCTTGCTGAAGCTTCCCCCCTCCAAACTTAAAGACAGTAATCCGCAGAACTTGAAACGTCTGAGCTCTGGCCGCTAAGCAAGAGTAAAGAAGCTGGGCTGCAAGGTTACTTCACTAGGCTCAGAAATGTTTTTCAGAAACAATTTAAAACCCACTGCTGAACAAAGTTATAAATGCCATAAATTTAAGTCCACAGTAACATTGCTTATAATTTACTAAATATTTCTTTAAAACTAAGAAAAAGATTCCACTTTTTCCTTATGACATTGTTGTCATTGGTTCCGGGATGCTACTTCAGTTTAATGCTTTTTAGAATGTCCAAGTGCTCTGAGCCCATGCATAGAGAAAGCCGGCTTGCTGCCACGCAGAAAAAGGGCTACAGGTCCATGGCACTATGATGAGCAAGAGACAGGAATCCTTGAACTGCACATCAAAGTGTCTTGGCTACAATGCCACTCCTAATTCCGTTACGTTCAGGGATTTGATGACGTTTTGGGGAGGGGGTGGGGGGGAGTTTTCTGAACTGGCTGTCCCAGCCTAGTAAGAATGTTGAGAAGTTATTTTTGTGCGAAGTTGAAACAGCCTCTTAAAGTCTACCTAACAGTTAAATGGATTTGACAAATGGCATTTGACATACAGGTTCTCTCTCTCCCTATTCACAGCCCTCAGAAAAAATTCTGTAATAATAACCAGGCATGCAGTTAGCATCTTTCAGAAATGTAGAAACTTTGTGACTGCATCTTTCAGAAATGTAGAAACTTTGTGACAGTTTTTTACATTTGGAAAAAAATAATCATCCAGTATTGAAGGAGAGGTTTTCTTCCCTTTCCCAACGCAGCCTAAAATACCTACTTTGTAAATTATAAAACCTAGCAAAAACAATTACTGTATGTGATTCTGCTGGAAAGGGTGGCTTTGAAAACCTCAATAGAACTAACAGAGCTGTGAAAACACAGGATGTAAGGGACTGAATAATCTCAAGAATAAGAGAAATACATTAGAATTTCTGAATAACTTCCTGAAACTCTTCGGTGTTTATCACATTACAAAGGCAGTTTCACTGTTGTTTGGGCTTCTTAGGTTGTACTTGTTTCTATCTTCAGTCCCTGATACCAGAACAGAGTCTACAATTAAAAATGAACAAAGCTGCAAGGGCATGATTTGCCCCAGACTTACTTTGACCCTTTTGGATTTCCCCCCATACCTCTATGCGCATACTGCACATACTTCTCAGAAACTGCTGAGAAGCCCATTGCAAAAAGCTACTTGTACCAGCACTGATCTCTAAGAGCTGATTTTGTAATTTCTCTCACTGCTTCACTATCCACAGCTCGGGCTAACAGTAAAATGCTCCCCCACTCTCTGTTCCCCACCCATCCCCTCACACACCCTGGCTGTCCACAAATGGAGCTAACTAGACAGGCAAAAAGGCATTACTTGACTGCACTGCAGTGTAGCATTAGCCCAGAACCCAGGCACAGTCCTGAATCACCAACTTGAGTTCTGTGATCATTCATCGTCACATTGAGCCATTCAGCCATTACTGGACCTCTCATCTACAAGTACTCTACAAGTTTGCCTTAAAGAAAGTTCAGGCTGGACTGGAGTAAGTCAGCGTGAACTTTCAGTTACCAACAGAGAGACGTTATCCTAAAGCACAGAAGTTATCATAAATTAACCAGTCAAAGCCTCACGTTCTACAGCATCCCAAAGCATTAAAGCATTAAATGGTTTCTGTGTTCTGTAACACATATTCATGTGTTTATGCTTCAAGCAGTTTATGCTTCAGGTTTCATCTTTGCAATCATGTTTCCCTCTACTTCTTTTACTTAGCTCATAATAAAGTGCCTTCTTCCCACACCAAAAAAAAAAAATAAGGCACAGTTTCCTGAGGTCTCGGTAGGACAAAGGCAGAGCTAAGTCTAGTCCCAAGTTTTCAGTATCAAAGCTCACCAGCATCACAAAGCTATAGCGTACAGACCTCATCATAACGGTACATCATTTTCAGTCCCCGACAAGACTTCTGTTTTTCCACATGCCGCAGGGCACACTCCAAGCAGAAGACAACATTTTCATTCTCCTGTACAACCTATAAAAATGCAGAGGCGGGGGAACAGAGAAGTGCAGTAAGCTCCAAATTGTAGCCGTGTTACACACACAATATTTCCCATTGCAATGTGTGACTTACTAAACCTGTATTTTACTACAAGTTAGTGGAAGGAGGCATAAACAAGAAGCATTACACATTGTGAAATGATTCAGAATGTGTAAGAAGAAGAAAGTACATATCCCTTTTTGAGTGCTAACGTTGGCAAATACACACAATTTTAAAAAACCCCACCAATAGTAATGAAGGCCAAAACCAAATAACGATATATGCATAAAGCTTTATTGGTATCTAATATGTAGCCTAAAGTTTTCCTGAAAGCAGCTGTTTCCCATTACTTTAAATGCTGTCTTGAATACGGATAAAATCAGAAGCTTAGCCACAGGATTCCTCAGCTACCGTCTCATTCTGCAGAGGTCACATTTGCTCAGCTGGCTACCTGCCAAGCCTACACACTCAGCTTGGAATTTGACAACCAAGTTGACTTTCTGTCCCGTGTTACTGTTAAGAACGACAAGGAAAAATCCTTCCCTCAGTTACACTTACTCCAGAGCAAACAGACCAGAATTAAGAGTTTTTGGTTGACTGGTTTTTTAAACAAACTCATTTTAAAGTTACTGCAAACTAGTCCTGCTTAAACATGTCTTAGCTGCTCAGTGGTCTAAAGACATGTATAAACTCAGCATATTCCATCCTAGGGAGGGAAACAGCTACATCTCATCATTTAACAGTTACATTGTATTTCTATCAAAAACCTAACATTTATAACCAAAAAAACCCTAAAGATGTCAGAAAAAAGGACTGAATATGGACTCACACGCACTGTATTATGTTTATTTAAATACCTGATCTTGGAATTAAGTGGTACATAAGGTTGTGGGAAGGGCTTCTGGTATTTTTATATAAATTGCTGTATTTCTAGGTCTCCTGCATACAGCTAAAAACCTGAAAGTGTCACCACAGTGGTCAGCACACCTTCAAAAGCCAGTAGGCAATTATTTCTAAAAAGAGAGAAAGTTTATGGGCATGACTTCTATTTTTGAACAGACAGGTTGGCAAACAGCATCTTAGCTTGATAGATAGGACACATCTACCCTGCAATTTGGCTTGCAGGGAAACTGCCGCAGCATGGGCTGTAGCTGCATGCCTGAGACTCGGGGCACATATTCGAGTTGCTAGCTCATCCCCAGAACTGTTCTGCTATAACTTACTACTACTGGCAACATGCAGGTATCATCTGCGTTACCCCTCCTAATGCAATGCAGACATGCTTATGGGCATCCGAGGCTGGCTGAGTGACTAGTTTATCCCTTCCTTACAGGGGGAGGGAAGCTACCCGACACTAACTGTTGTCTTCTGCGTTGTCACCGCTGCCCAAGGCGATAAATGTTTTGACGTGAACCAAATCAACATCTCCGTGTGTTGCGTGGAGTACGTGGGATGACTGTAGTCACGTGCTGTTTCTCAAATGCTTATAGTCCATTACAGTACGTTAGAACAGGGGGGACAGTACACCAGCAGTGGCAAAGGATTTTACTCACCATGGAAAGATAGCACAGGTGCTGACAAATCTGACATCTCCTCTCTGACGTTTCTAACTGCAACCACTTTCGAGGCTTTTTCTTTCCATCCATCCCCGTGCTGCTGCTGTCATGGCTGCCATAGCGTGCTGAAGAATGGAGACCTGCCTCGTAAAGCTGCCGCCGCTGCCTCAGCTCCGTGTCCCTGTGAATGTTTTATGCAATTAGACATTGGCATCGCCTCATACCACCACAAAGCCATGTATAATCACCCTTTTACCATGATCATCACTGAAACCTTAGCTCCACACAGCAAAGCCCTGAGTGTTGTTGGAGGTTGGTGCCATTCCCTACGCATGGTGAGAGACAGCCAGCACCACAGAATCGCTGCCTAATTGCAAAAGCTATCTCCGGAATTTAACAGCGACCACTGTATCAAGCCAGTGGTTCTCAAACTGCTCCACAGAGAACTGGGGACTGCTGAGTACTTCCTGGAGGTCGATGGTTGCTCGGGGCCATGTGGAGAGCCAGGAGATGTGGCTAACATGACTGTCATTCCTGAAGTTGCCAAAAGCCACCTTGAGGAGGAGGAGCCGTTGCTGTCAGGAGTAACATAGCCACCTTCATCAGGAGGCAGAGATGAACCAAGGACCTGCTGCCGTGAGGTGCTTCAAGCAGGAAAGGGGGAGCAGGGCAAGTGATTGTGCCAAAAGACGAAGATCTTGCTGTACACCCAGGGGAAAAAGATGATGTCAATTAAGAGTAAAGACTAAGCCCTCTAGTTGCCCTTCACCTACGGCGTCCGCAAGGTGGACAATACTTCCTATGCTGAACTATACAGCATTAGGAGAGCAGGTCAGGCTGGAGCTGAGTGGAAGACAGCAAGCGTGAAGTGAGCTGAGCAGATGGAAGGGGAGAATAAAAAGCTCACCACCAGACACAGCTGAAGATGGGTGGAGAGCCAAGCTAAGCAAATGGCACGGGCAAACTGAGCAACCAAGGCAGATCAGGAGAGGAGGCAGCAAAAGACACAGAACAAACAAGCAAAACAAAACAAAGGAAAAAACATATGGTACAGTTTTCCACTTTGGCTGTTTTTTTCAGGTTTTGTTGTTTGGGATTTTGTTTTACATAAGCAGCCACAGGAAGGACCGATATCCTCCAGAGAATTCCAACCTAAGCATAAGAACAAGTTTGAGAACCACTCTGATAGAGGTCAATGTGATGGTCTAACAGCAAGCACCAACATTTCTGTTTCACCTTTCGCACTTGCAGACTTTTCCTCTTCAAGGAAAAAAAAAATGCACTTGGAAGTGATTATTCCCACAGGGGAACCAGCTGCAGGTAAAGCAGTCAGCACACCTCTTTGTATTTCTTTCTGAACACTAAAACAACACATGGGCTGTTTTCCCCTTCAATATGTCACTGGAAATTTTCCAAATGAACATGCTAGTTAGTTAAATACAGTTTGTAGATTCCATTCATCAAAACTTTCTTGACATCTCGAGTACCAGTTGTCACAAACTTGAAAGATATGTAGCAACTACATGGTAGGGAACAAAAGAGAAGATCATTACACAGGAAGCCAGGCAACATTATATTTTCTTTTTTTACCTATCTTAAGAGAACCCCTAAACATGTTTCCTCAATACTGGAGAGAAAATGGAGTGTGAAGTTTTTTTTCTTTAAAACATTCCAAGTTCTAATGCAAGATGCATTAGCACCCATGCATAAGCTGCTCACTTATTCAGTGGTTTAAATCAAGACAACTTTCTGTATACAAAGTACCTTCTATAACTGCAGTATAACAATCTTGATGCTGAAGACAAGGGTTCCTGGTGCAAAACCCATTACAGGCATGGATTGACAGTGGCTACTGATGCCAAGAGGTTGAAAAACTGAAGAAAGGTATTTAACCACTTGGCACCATGTAGCTCACCTAACACATCAGGAAATCTTGACTCTCAGCACCAAGAATCAACAAAATAAAAACCCAAGGCAAACTAGTTTTAATTCTTTGATGGTGCCCAAAGTAGGGAATTCTTAGAGTAAGACATCCTAACCACGGGCACTCTCACATCAAGTACAGCCAAGGAAACTGTTGCTTCCACATGTGGCTGTCTTCAAGTATGTTTGCTGGGCTTTTGCTTGGTTAAGTAGGTGAAAGACATGCATCTGAAATGGTTACTTACGTCATCCACCTCTGGAGTCTGTCAATGAAAAAAAATAGGTACAACAGGCCCCCAATTCGTTACCTGAGCTCTCCAAGAAGTGATGATATCGTACTCAGAGTCGGTCCGTTTTCCTTTTTTGCTTCTGCTGTTGCAATCTGATAAAGCAACTTTTCCATTGAAAATGGTTTGGCTATACGTCGTCTCTTCATTTCCTGGGACAGAAATTGCCAAATTAGTCCTTAGGCAAATTTGAAAATAAAAAGTTATATGAAGAATGAATTCACTGTAGCAGAAGGTATCCTTTTAAAACAACCAAAAGTAAGAGCCTTCTATAGGCCAAATTAAACAAAGTATTTATGTTCCTAACTTACATCCAGCACCTAACTTCACACTGAAATAAATGCTGATTATAAATCAGTCCTTTCAGTGGAAAGCCAGGTGCCCAAGTGCTTTATTAAATTGGGTCTTTCTGTTGAAAGGACTATGAAAGATTTTCTGCACGTGCTTTAGGTGAACCAATGCGACAGAAAAAAACTCAAAAGCCTAAACCAAACGCATGCTACCACAGTCACAAGCAACTGCTTTCTCGCAGAATACCCTACTGCCTGTTATATCTAACATTCATTTTTGTTCAAAGTCACCAGTAGAGAGCAAAAAAGTATCTGCAATGCATGATGGCATATATGGCAAGAAATCAACCTGTATGCTATCTTTTCTTAATATGCTTTACTGTGAAATTTAATGCAGAGAAAAGATATATCAAAGTCTGATATACAAAGAGAATGAAGCAAAATGCAAATATTCCAGCATCACCTTTCAGGTATACCCTTTTTTCAAAAAAGAAAATTAAACTTAATCAGTGGAAAAGACAAGGACAGGAGAGATGTCAAGAAAATGAAAAAAATAAAAAGAAGGATGCCCAGGCATAGATTAGCATGCAGTTCACTGAAGTGAAGGAACCAACAAACACCTCAAAATTCTCTCCCGAAAAATTCATTTTTCCAGTGGAGGCCAAGAGGAGTAACCCAATCACTTAAGCTCAGTAATACACTATTGGCGTGCTCAGCTATCCAGTAAGATCTAGCCTTCTGACCTGCTTGAAGCCCAGGACTGCTGTTATTTTGCATCTTTTGAAATGTCAAAAAGACAGTAACTAGCAAAACAGGCAGGTGTCAGGGAAAAGAGAGAACAGGCAAAAAGAGGGGGTTTCAGTTCTGCTCAGTTTTGCCTGTTACCGGTTCCTCTCTATGTAAGCTTTTAAAGCTACGTCTTTCATTCCTGTCAATATGAACCAACTGATTTTGGTAGCTTAAACCCTTTCGATAATTCTTACGTAGGCAAATTCCTTGATTTACTGTGCAGTTGGGGAAAAGTCTAGAGTTTTCTCAGTGTCTGAAGAAGTATGTTTTGTTATAGAGTCAGAGAGTTTTCAAATGATGCTAACATTAGATCGTAATGTGAAGGTGCCATTTTGGTTAGGAGTTAAGCCCACCAAATACCTACTCGGCACAAACAAAACCGAAGATTCATCTTTAACCTTGTTTTTTTTTCACTCTGTTTTGTAACCCTAATTATATGTTCTTGGTATTTCTTTTATCAGAACCAATATATCATAAAATTCATCATTTTTAATAGCACTGATTGCATGCATTGAAGTGATAACTAATATATGTATCATAAAATGGATTAGTAACCTTTGCTGACCAAAAAGCGTTCAAAAGAGGGTCACAGGTAAGAAGCGCGGTCTTCAGAAGGTTCTGCTGGAGACTGCCTGGGGCCAGAACAGCTGCACTTTTAGGAGTGGTATGAGAAGTTTTGTTGCATGTTAGATTTGCTTTGCATATTGTCTGAGGCTGCATAAGAACAGCCACTCCAAGCCAGACCAAAAGCCCGCACAGGCAACACACGCAGCCAGGATAAAAGGCCACAGTGGGTGGCTAGAGAAAAAAGCGAGGTACGCTCCTGCTGGCTGGCAGCTCAGGGACCTCCTGAGCCCGAGACGGGTCTGTGCTACATTTAGCACAACTCACTGGATCGTGCATTTATCTGAATTTCTGAATCCGTGTACATTTTTTTCTTCCATGCAGTACTGAAATACACAGATAAGTATTTTAAAACAGACTTTTGTTTGCTTTTGACCTACTGCCTAATAATTTCTTTTAATGACACGTTTTTCAATGTTACGAGAGACAGCAAACGTTCATATTATAATTATCATCACCCTGCCACTTGTGATCCGATCTTACTATCGTCTATGTCTCTCAGTCATTAATTTTCCAGGATGAGTAGTCCTCATATTTAATGCAGAAGCTAATTCATACCTTTAATCATCATTCTCTGCTGTGCTTTTTCTAGTTCCTCTATATTCCTTTTGCAATCAGGGACTCAGAATTGCACAAGTATTCAAGCCATGGCCATACCAAGAGCCCACACAGTGCCATAGCAATGTTTCTGCTTTGTTCTCTATTCTCTCCTTGCAATTCCTAACATTCAAGATCTCTTTTTAAACCTCTCCAGAGCACTTGGCTGGCAGCTCCATAGGAATCCAAAGACCTCTTTTCCCAGTAGCAAGAGCTCGTTCAGAGCCCATCGCTGTGTCTGTCAAATTAGGATTATTTTTTACTCCTGAGTCATTTAAAATTTATCAACCCATTTTCTCACTCAGATCACAAATCTTTCTGTAACACCTCATAGCTTTCATTTTTGCTATCATTACCTATATCCTCTGTATAAAGGATTAGTTTTGCTATTCACTTCCCTTTCTAGTTTATTTATGGATATGTTGAACTGTACTGGTCTTAGTAAAAATTCCTGAGGAACGCAGAAAGAGACCTCCTTTCATGATAAAAACTGACCATTTGTTCTCATCCTCTGCTTCTCTTTAAATCAGCTATTTTTTTGGTGCGTGAACTTTCCCCCTCAACCCATGGCAGGTTAATTTCTTTAAGAGCCTTTTCTGAGGAACCTTGCCAAAAGTCTTCCAGAAATGCTCACAGACTGTCAGCTGGATCTCTTTGGCCATACATCCTTCCAAGAGTTTCAAGGCCTAAGGGCCATGACCTCGCTGCAAAAGCCGTGTTGATTGCCCTGGTCTCATTCTTTTCTACATTTATTTTTTCTTTTGGCCTTTAGCAAGATGTTCTTCGAAATCTTTTTTTGGTCTGCATTTGTGTGTGTTCACATGCGTCTTGCTAGAGTGCTTGTTTTATTTGCATTTTCATCTTCTGGACACAAAAGGGATTTTTTGGTCTCATTTCAAACAGACTCCTTTCTCCTGGTGTTTAGCCATGCCAAGTTTAGTGGGGGTTTGCCTTTTGAAATTTTTTTTTTTGCTAGGCAATGTGCATGTGTTGTGAGCCTCTAACGCGGCATCTTTAAACAATTTCTACACTGCACGCGAACACTTAACCCTTCTTTCTGCATTCTCAATTTAACAAGCTTCCTTGGTATTAATGCGAGGCTGTCTTTTGAAATGAAACACCATAGTAGTGAGTATTTTGCGTTTTACTGCTCTTTCAAGGTTCTTAATCTCTGCTCGCCATCACAGCGCAGCTATTTGATAGTGTTTTTAACTGGGCTCCACCATTGCCGAGAAGCGAGGCAAGTTTCTTCTCACGTGGATTTCCTGACTGGCTGCTCCCTGAAGCCATTTTGGTTCTGGCATCACACACCAACACAACCACTATCCAGCTAGGGGGAGGAGACCAGCATTTCCCATTATCGTCGTATGTCCTGTCCTTGCAGCCTCTCTCATCTCCTTTAGTGTAACACAGGATACGTCTACACACCATCCAGCATGGCAAAGCAGGAGGAGTGGATGTGCAGAGCGATACAGTTGATGCTGAGGACCCAAACATCCACAGGATGTGTGTGTGTAAAGCCGATGGCTTTACTTCAGGGCAGTCTAGCCTCGTGCTGTGGCCACACCACCACCAGTGTTTGGAGGACATCAGGTACACTTCTGGAGCGCCTCTTCCCATTTGGTTTCATCTGAAAGCAACTCAGTCTGCTCAGGCTAAGACAGCTCTGTGACAGGAACCAAGGAATCGTAACTGTGGCATTTTAAAGGCACGTTCCTCACCCAAACTAAAACTTGGGGGGGATATTTATAAAGCCCCTGCCAGCATCTTGGCTGGACAGTCAGGAGCACAGTGCTAACACCATGCTTTTCCTCTTTAGGATGGGAAGATCAGTGCACAGGGGTTTTGTCACTGGTGACAGAGTTAAACCTGGCTTATTTGACCGTAAGCTCTCTTCTGTGTGCAACAGTGCTGCTCCAACTGGATGACTAACTCCATCTTTCCTGTGTACTACTTCTTCTTGTATTACGGTACCGGCCGAGTCTCTTCTTTCCACCAAGTTTCTGGTAGGCCCTATACCACCAAAGCCCTCCTTTAAAACCAGACATTCCTTCTTATTTCCAAACCTCTAGACCAGAGTGCAGTCATTTAGTCCAATATTCTGTTTTCCTGTTTCCTAAGTGAGTTTTACTGACTTTGCCCAATGCCTTATTCGAGGACATAGAGTTACCCCTTGCCATTCCAAACACAAACTCTTCCACCACACCTGTAAACCTTCTCCTCATTCTTAGTTTAAAATTTCAAGAGCTCTTAGGGTGTTTTTTAAAAGCCAGCAACCTGGTTCCACATATGGTTTAGGTGAAACCTCTCTGTCCCTTTACACAGGCTTTATACAAACTCCTTTATTCCAACAATTATCCCAACTCCTTATAAACCAAAATCAATGCAATTTCAGATGCAGAATTTCGTTTTTCTGTATATTAAAGGAGATTGAGCAGTCATTCAATACATGAAATGAAACAACATTGTTTAGTAATATAAAGAGAGTCACTATAAAAAATCAGGTCACCGTTATCACAGAGTGAAAACAAAGTTAATGGCTGAAAACTGTCAATATTGCTGTCGAGAATGGACAGACAGGAAGGTACAGTTGTTTGTCAGAGAGTTCTTTAACAGTTCAAAAGGGGAATCTTGCTTGTTACACAGAACTTCTCACAACTTCTGAAAAGCATAATCCCAGCCAGCCTTTGAAAATGGCGAAGTGCCTTGTCAAAGTGAAGAAACCAAGGAAGAATTTCCAAAATTTAAGGGAGTTATGAACATAGGATAGTTTGAGGAAAGAAGAGGGGAAAGGAAAAAACAGAGGGAAAAGAACAATGCAGTAGGTGTTTCCAGAGTTATTTTGATATAAACATATATCTGTGGTTCTTGTAAAGTCTGAGAGCTGTGACTTCACTTTCCAAGGTTATCTAGATTGGAATCTGCTGGATTTTCAGTCAGCTTATATTTACCCAGTGCAAAGCTCTTACAAATTAATCAAAAGAAACTGTTCTTCAGAATTTGAGGCACCAAGAAGAGCTTTTTAATTGCTGCATAGTGATTTCTGTCTCTTACAGAAGTGGCATTTTCACAATATCAAACAAGTGTTCAGTAGATCAATAAATACAGCATATGGAGTTCATATAACTGTGTACCTTCAGACAGAAAAGGTTAGCTCAGGATTCTCATTCCTCACCTACACACACATACAATTCCCACCTTCCCCCAAAATAAATCTGTAATAAAATAACCTTTTATTTCAAACTAAGTTAATATACAGTTAGTATAACCAGGCTGGAAGAATTCCATTAACCCTAAAGAACCAAAGCCTAACTGTGGACATACTACATTTAATTACTTACTAACCACTTGGTCTGAAGCTGTAAATGATAATTTACTAGTGGCTTAGCTATAAAAACACTACCAAAATAGCATCTGTAACCCATTTGAGAAGGTTGGGAACACAATTAGTGACATATATTCTTTGTCCAAGAACAGAGAAATGTAGCCAAAATCATGATGATTGGGCAATTCACCTGTTTGTTTCTGCAGACAACCTGCCTCAGTTGTGTGAAAAGAGAACGGGAAGTTTGTTTTATTTACAGCTTAGTATCGGATGGGCTGGTCAGTGAACCTAAGGATTTTCAAGTCGATTAAAATTGAAATTGCCCTGATCAACAGCTTTTCCTGAACGAAAGGGCAGAGAAAGACAAGCAATACAGCTGTGAGTATTAATTGACTCTGCCTATCATAGGAGCTAACAAGCACAGTTATTCAGATATTTGCACCTGAGATTCTAATGGTTCTAGAAAACATCACTTAAAAAAAAATCAGTAAGCATAATACAATATATTATCATTAGCTCCGCAGGAATTTTTGAAAAGCTTCCTCACAAACTGGTCTGCAGGCATAACAATCTTCTGAATTTTTCAAATATACAGAAGTTTTTAGCTATCAATTATTACCTCTGTTGCTTTTCTGAAAACAGTGGATCATCTTATGCCTTGCAGAACTTTTTCTTTTTTTTATTTAATAGTCCACAAAAATAGACGTAGTTATACATCTCACAATACTATCAATCCTGGAATGTCTGGTTTGCTGTCATTTCAGATGGCAGGGCCGTGAATCCATTTTAACGCCTTTTCTCAACTTACCTTGGCTGTTTTAAAACCCATACTTGTCCACTGGGTGGTAGCAAAGTGCACTGTTTCAGAAACACTATAGCCACAACACACTTTAGACACAAAGGATCCAGGAAAACAGACAACAAACTGCCCGCTCTGCTGTACAGTACGGTGCACCCTGATCCCCTCCTTACACAAGATTTCTGGGGAGATCTAGAAAGACATAAAAGCAAAACAAAAAAAAAAGAAAAAAAAGAAAAAAAAATGAGAACTTTCTTTTATAGTTAGATTCCCTTCCTTGCTGGGTACTGCCACATGCTACTTCTTGTGGAGAAAAGCTGTGCTCTGCTCACATCCCAGCTCTGTTTGCTTTCTCTCTTCCCTTCTGCACATGCTGAAGCTTAGTGTTTGGAGTGAGAATTACAGAATTGGCTCTTTTGAAACCAACAGTTTAAACTTTCACTTGCCAAACAATCTCAAACACAAAGCCTCAAAACAATAAAGAAAAAGTAACGCTGGCCATTCATTTTTCCATCTAGATCTTTTCAGACCTGGCACTGAATCCACCTTGCTACTGCACTTCTGTTAGAGATGTTATAGATGGATAGCTGAGGGAGTTCTTTTTGTTGTGGGCTCCCAAATTTATACTTAAATGCACTAAATGGAAATTGTTGTCCACAAAATAAAAAGGGAGCCAAAAATACTTTGAAATCCTTTGAAGTATCAGGCTTCTCATATCCATGCTGGCATCATAAAATGTCAATCATGGCAGATTAATTGATTACAAAACAGTCTCTTTGTGAGGTTAAATACATTATGGACAGTATTAAAAATGGACATTTATTGCACTGTCACATTTATTTTTATTGCAACATTTTAACATGTGAGCCTTGTTAGGAAAATGCCATGTGGGTAAACACTGGAAGTAGAAAGTAGCCAGATTTTAACAACAGCCTCTGCATCATTGTAGTGTAAGACAAAACCAAAATAATTCCCCAAACAACCAGCCTTCTGATTAGCCTTGGGTGCTCAAATGGGAATACCTCTCCCAGTGTTAACCTACCATTACATTACTTTCAAGCATTTCCAGCCCTGGAGTGCCATTGGCTTGCAGCAGGGTATGTACCACATCATCAAGTTTGTTCTCCTCCGCAGGAGGAATGCAATACCTGTTGTTTTGTCAGAGGAAAAGAGAAAGATTTACTGTGAAATAAATAATGGTCCACAGCTACACAGTAACAGGCAATTCAGACCAGGACATTGATTAAAAGAAAGAAATTAAACACAGGCTTTCCCCGCACAGTTCTTTTTGGTAAAACACTGAGGATTCATGGAAAGCTGTTTATTTAGACTCAGTCTGATGGTATTCACTAGATGCCAAAGGACACAAAATCCCCAAAACAGAAATGTGAAAACTCAGTGCTCAGAGGAGAGAAATTAGCAATAGAATGATGTTCATTTTAAGGGCACCAAAACAACTAATTACAGGCAGAAATTTGCATCTCATGAGCACCAATATATGTTCTATTATCTTTATCATAAATGGTTGTATTTATTACCTGTGCATCAACCAAAGGATCTTTTTATTTAATAACGTTTTCTGTTCGTAACAATCAAGAAATCACAAATCACCTTTACTATTAGTACACAAAGTAGCCTAAGACCTTCTTGCCTTGCTTACTAAACAAATCCCACATCCCTCCTTTCCCTTGCAACAAAAGAAAGACCTAAGAGCAGCCAAAGCAGCAAAAGAGATTTAAAACTCTGCTGGGTATATACGGAGTTGTACATCCTCCTCTCCTTTAGAAGCCAAGGAAGCAGCTGTCCTCTCTGTGCTCATTGCCAGCAATGCTCCCTACATAGAAGTGACAAGAAATAACGTAGGAGTCTCAGGTCTTAGCTTCACACATCCAGAGAACTGCTATTTTGCTGGATGCGGGGAGGCGATATGGTGACAATTACTGCTACTCTTGCTTGCACCCTGCCAGAAGGGTAATGGTTTATGTCCACCCAGGAGATACCTGTTCCCAAGATCTGGTAGTTGGTATCTAACGACTGTGAACTGAGCAGCGCAGCTTGGTGGGAAACACAGTGCAAATCCTGGGATTCCCAAACCTGCCTTGAGTTGCTGCCATGCTAAGCTTTATCCATGACATTACTTTATTTCGATTTGTTATGCTCAGGCAAATGAAAAGCATCTCCAGATTTATCATGACTTATCTCAGTTCACTTTAAGCAATGAGACCTCAATCTGGAGCCCATCCGCGCCCAAGCCAGACACACGCACGCACACAGATGTTTTTCCAAACTTGGCAACAGGGGAAGAGAAAGAATCTGGAAAGATTTTGGGGAAAGGGTGCAGTTTTCTTGTCATCCATCCAGTCTCTCCACCAATTTCATAAAGCGTTCTGCTGGCCTTACGGGCCTTGTCAAGATATTTGCTTACGATATGCGCTAATCTTAACTCCGTATGCATCATACAGAGTTATCCTGCTTGATTAGTCTGTAGGAGGCTGTGCTTCCTATGATTTGAACATCTCGCTACTGTTCACTGTACTCATGATGACTTTGATTTGTCTTTGTTGATCTTCAAGCCAAGAACCAGAAGAGATGACAATATCTACTTGTACAGCTAATTGTAGCCACAATAAGGGCTCTAATGAGCTGGTTGCCCAGGTGTACATAGACTGTCTCCTCACATATACATTGTCAACGATTAGGACCTTGCTGAGAAATCCTAGGGTTATAGAGAGGTGAAGTGGAAGAACCTCATCTTCATAAGGATCAAGTCCCAACAGCAATTTTAAATGCATGCTGTGTATCAAATACTTCGCAGTACCTGCACTGCTAACAGTGACAGCTGCAGAACAGCTGCATGTGTGTAGAGTATTACTCTAGTTACACTATAATAACAGATTTTAAATGGTGATGAAAATATTTTAAATTCAAATCCAGAACATGGCAGAACCCACTCCTTTCTTTTAGAATCAGAAAATATAGCTGGAACAGCTGAAAGATTCGAGCATGGAGTCCCTCACAAGATGGGCCCAGGAAAAAGCACGGGAAGGATGTGTGAAGAGGAGGGGCAGCACAGAAGTGCATGGGCCTATCTGACTACTGGCAGGACTGAGGCTTATGCTGCAATTTCACTCACTCACAATTCTTCATGTACCTATAAAAATCGGAAGCGAGCAGCCAGCATAGACTTCTGAGTGTCTTGGGCACAAGAAGATTTTCTTCTTTTAATGGGCACCGAGGATCCTTCCTGAATAAAAAGGTTAGGTCACTGACCTCTGCCCTGCATGAAAATTGAGTTCTCCTATATTTGCTCTTCACGAGGTACATCTGAGAGATTAGACGGTGACTTGAGCAATCTACAGGTAAATGAAACACCACTGATTTTAGCACCACAGGGATCTGTCCTTGGCAGAGAAGAATTCTGGATGCTGGGTGGACGTAGCAAGACAGAGAAGAGCTTTGGTGCCCACTTGCCTGCTTTGTTATCACTGAAGCAGCCACTGAAAGCAATGCTGTCAGGGCTACTCTAGATATTACACCAGACCTAGAGTTACTGAATTAATCTTTTCCTCAAAAAAGTTGGGTACCTTATTGCAATATTAAAAGTTGTAATGAGTTAATAATGCATATTAGCCTGATGCTTCAGCCTAGCAGCATTGCCAAAGAATAGCTTTTACAGACAAAGGAGTTTCACTTCTTCCTTCTTATGAGTTATTCCTGCTTACTATCCATGTTTCATCAAGGCAATCATCACAAGTATACCTGAAGCTATGTACTTACGTGTATAAGTAAGCCCATCAACAAAAAGCAAATGGCTTCTTTGGCTTTATTCTTCTTGGCTTGGAAAAACAGAAAGAGTAGCCTTTTCTAAAACTCTGGCTGGCTGCATTCAAGTCTTTTCAATCCCAAAAGGCACATGTTTTGACATGCACAGTATGAAGAGTGGCCTCAGAACTTAATTACGGGATTCCTGAACATCTTCTGGTTGGAATTTTCTGTCATTTAAGACTATATGCATGTCAGAGAGAGAAACAGACTCACCTAAGGCTGAGGACAACATAGCTTGCTTAGCAATTTGCTCTTATAGTATATTATTATAAAAGATTACAGATTCCTGATTCACAGAAGAGGGGGAAGAGCCATGAAATGCCCATGACAGAAAGTGACAGAAACTCCCAGATCTGCAACATAATCCAGTGTTTACCTTTACCCCTTGGTATGATCACATACATTTCTCCAACTTAAAATATTTAGAGAGAGGAGCTCCTGCTTTAATGGTTTCCTCCAAGATTCCAAATCCTTTTTTCTGGGCCATGTGCTTTCCCAGCACCACTGACATCAGCACCAGCTGAGAAATACTGGAGTTAAAGGTAAGGGCTGAAGTACACACTTTGCAGGTTAATGAAGTGCAGTTGACACTGCCACTGCCACCGCCACCACGGGGACTCCTGGACGCAAAGGGGGTCCTGCAGGCCTTCCCCCGTCACACCACATGAAGAGCCAAAGGCTTCTGTAGCTCAGGGTTCAAAAGGGGAACAGCTGAAAGGGAACCACCTTCTCACTTTTGCAGGGGGGCACCATTTAAACAACTTTTCTTCTCCATTTATTGCATTTTCTCTGATCAAGAAACACAGTTACATTGCTTATCATTCACTGTTCTCACTGATGATCCTCTTAGGTAGTAACACCAATATCACAGGAACCTGGCAGAAAGGCATGTGACATGCCAGCAGCACCTGCTTCCTCTAATCCCTCCATCAGCTGTTGTACTTCCATTGCAATCTAACTCATCATCATCTGTGGTAGTATGTACGCACTGAATTCAGGAAGGATTCGTCATGTTCAAAACCATCGATAACCTGAGTGTTAAGTCTATTTGCATGAAGTGTCTACAAAATATGGAATGTAGCTAGCAGCTAACTGGTGATGTCCACACTGAGACGCTAGAATGATGTGTGTAATCATATTAAAAATGATTATCATATGATAATGAAAAAAATTCATATGAGAGAAAATACTAGGGACCTGGCAGATACAGAGTTCAAGATATTTTGCGTAAAATAAGAAAGCGGTGCCTATTTAGTCAGAGCATGGATTCAATCATTTTACAAATGACAATATGGAGCTAGCTTGACAAGTCCGTCTCTGTCAGCCTAAGGAAAGCCTACCTGGACTAGCTCATTTGACTTCCATGTCATGAAAACTTTCCATAGATTAAACCCTATGTCAAGCAGAAACAGTTTATTGCTAAATAGCTCAGAATAGAGCGTGGAAGATAAGTAAAACTTTTCTTCCAGGAAAGGGTGTTTCATCACTTAGGTTTATACTACATTTTCCCATTAAAACTGTAATCACACACACTGGACTTTCTAGGTGAGATTCATTCATGCACAAGGTACTACACAAGCTGCTGTTAACACCAGCCTACAGACAGCGGTGAATGTGAAGAAAACAAAACACAGGAATACCTACCAAATGCAATCAGCACCAGTGTGTAAGTAGTCAATGTATGGAAGGTGATTTTGGTCTCGAGACCAGCATGAGGTAGAAAAGACCATGCCAATGTTTAGCCAAGGAATTGTCACTCCTAAAACAAAGAGATTGAAAATGAGTTTTGAGTAACTGCGGTTTCTAATTAAAAGACAGTTTGAGAGGGCATTTCAGTTGAAAATCTTGTTCTACCCATGAGCTGACCCTTAAGTTTTACGTCTTCCTATCAGAGTGAATAATTCACAGAGAATAATGTAACAAATTCAGAATTTTCCACTAACAAAATATCTACCAGCCAGTTACAGTGCCCTTGAACATATCTGTTTTCCAATAGCTGTAAAAATTTTTATTCTTTAGAGAATTTACAAATACCCATAATTCAAACTCAATGCCATTGATCAGAGGAGGTTGCTTCATGTTGTCAACATGTAAACAGGTATCCTGTTTCCCAACTGGTTTGTTCAGGCTCAACACCTGCACAGGAGACTGAATTATGCTTTCAGCTAATGTTTCTACCAACAAATTGCAATGGCACAAATGCAGCTGGCGCATTCGTGATGATTCATTTAGAAAACTTGTGTGCTGCTTTGCCCAGCGCTACAGACAATGTTTGCAAGTAAGGAAGTAGCACAGCTCTGTCCTTCATCACCCTGACACAAAGCAAGAACACTGATGTACTGTCAACAACAGAAAAGGATACTGCAAGTACAACTGGTTCCTCTAAGGTATATGGTCTCAACTATTCATTTATGCTTTATCTGCACACCTGCCTTCATTCCTTTAAATGCCACCTGCTACTATACAATTGCGTGTCTACCCAGTCAGCTGGCAAACATAAGGGCCAGAAAGAGGGAGAAGATTTTGGTGACTACACCACCACATTTAGAGGACACTTATACCTGCTGGAAACATAGAAAAGAGACTTGCTTACCAGGCACAGCACCAAGATGTCGCAGGATGGATCCTGTATTATTAGGAAGGACTGTGAGGTTCCACCCATGCCTGTTCGAGGGGTGACACAGAGGCAGACACACGTCAGTGCACGTTCCTGGTGCCAACATCCTCAGTGCCAAGCTATCCTGCCAGCCTTGCACCCCCACCTCCACTCAGCACAATGGGGCAGATGGCATGAGTCGACAAAGCGGGTACATTTGGTGATCTTACCTTGAAAATGGTTCAGATTTTCCCACGGGAAAGCCGCTCCCGTGCGTGTTGGTATCTACTTTTCCACAATGCACTGCTACATGGCAATCTTTCTGTTCCACTATCCGCCAATATTCTTGCTGTGGTAAGATCAAGTGGTAACGCATTTTTAATTCATGGAGCAAGATATCTCTCATTAAAATACAAACCCCAGAAATTTGCAGGGCTTTCATGACCCCAATGTTATTCAACATAAAACAGTTTTTAAAAATAAGAATATAAATACTTAAAAGTAACAATGAATTGGGAAGACAGAATTTAGATCCTTTTGGCTTCTGTGCTTCAGCACATGACAGATTAAGACTTATTTCTCTCCCTCAGTTCATCAACACCTTTATTAAAAATGTAAAAAAATTTTAAAAGGAAGAATCAGTACCATGTCTATCTAACCATTTATTTTTCTCCCACACCAGACAGCTTTAAGCTGCTTTTGGTAATGCCTGAACATCAACTATACTGAATTCCCATACTCAATCCCCTGAAATAAAAACTTTTACCACCCCTTGTGTTGGCCTCACCTCTACTTCAGCTACTGTAGGCTCCTTCGTGAAGCACATGTTCATGATGTTTCTTGCTGTTCGGTAGAAGGTTGTTAAAGAAACAGACCTACCCTGTGGAAAAAGAAAATAAAATTAAAAGTGAAAATAAAAAAGATGCCTCCGTTTCCCATGCCTCACTCTTTTCCTTACATGCTCAATCCCAGCCCAGATCACGGTAGGGGGAAAGAGGACAATGTCTCTAGAACATGTGTGGGTCTAAGGCTCATTTCTTATCTGAGCGAAAATACCTCAAAAGATACAGAAATTTAATCACATTGAATCACCAAACCAACCATCTAAAAGGCCAACTGAACATCCCCAGAAGGCCATGCACACTGCTTTGTCCAGCACGATGCTCTGTGTTTGATAAATACAAAAGATGGACATGGCCCAGCTTTCTATGACAGGTTGCAAAGGACCCAGCAGGCATCCCTACCTGCATTTTACAATCAAATCCAATATGTGATCAAAGGACCATGTGGCTATGCTCTTTACATACAGAGAAACAGGTGAGAAAGACTTAGGAAATTCACAGAAACGTTCAGCATCAAATGATTTGCATTTGATGGAAGGGGGTCACAAAAAGTAGAGTTTACCAAGATTTAGTAATCACCTGCTTACAAAAACCAGTTATGCTCAATTCAAAAAAAGCAGTTCAAATGCAAGGAACCAAGACCTGTTATTACAAGGCTGAGAAAAGTAAAACACAGTAAAATTGCCATTGGCACTGCTGCAGGAACCAGAGGATCCTGAAGAGAAGAGGATCTGACTTGGTTTTCTGCTTGAGCTATACCTAAGTTTCTGGATACCTGCTTTCACACATACCTATAATACTAGATGCTCTGGGAAGCATCCTCTGATGGCTTTGAAGGCAGGAGCACGAGAACCCGCTTGCTCCTTTCAGCCCAGACACACTGGTATGCCCAGACAGGGACACTCCTACCGCCTTCTCCGCTCCAGGGCAGAAGAAACATCCTGGGAAGCTGTGAGCCACGAGAGTTGGCAGGCGCCACACTAGCTGCTGTGGCCATATTGGACATCGCTGCAGGCAGAGACTAGCATTGCTCTGCAAATGTGAAGTTGAAAGAACCTTTACCCTCCTGCCAGATCTACTGCTCCTTCCTCTAACTCCCATCGTGTCCACTGGTTGCCCATCTGAGCAACCACAGACTTAAAAAATCCACATAAATGAACGTTTTATTACTCGGACTATTACCTTTCTAGTTTTTCAATTATGAAACAGATCTGCCAAATCACCTCAGTCTTTTCTTGTGTTTAATTTATTTAAGAACTATGCCCAAGAGTAAACTAGAAACAACTATACAAGCAGCTTTTCCCCCAGAGGCCAAGCCTACCACTTTGCCATATTCCTACAGTTGTAACATTGTCACTTTTTTAATTGAATGCAGCATAATTAGCTGTAACAAAAAAGTTTGTGAAATGCCCAGGGCCTGGGGCCCTCTGATTCCCATAAACTTCAGAGTTGGATGCTCTGCGATACAATAAACAATTTCCTTCATCTTTTAATGCCCTCATGAATCCTTTATCGAGGTAGCCTTTTACAACAAAACCTCTTGTAAAATGCAGGGCCCGCACCAACAGTCATCACACCTGAGCATAGACTTCACTGCTCGCAAACCACCACATGCTCTGCAGCAGCTTCCTCGTTTCAGTTACTTGCCTCTTCCTCTCATCTTACACAGAAAAACAAGAATAAGGACTCATCTTCCAAGATTAACCATGTCTTTCCATTTTTCAGATATGTAGCAAGCAAGAAAAAAGAAAGTGGAAAAACTGAACAGTTTAGCCCTTTAGCATTGCATATACCCATTTCTTCTTCTACCAAGAATTTAGTATTTTTTTAGTCTCCTAAAAGTTGTAACACAAATTAAACGGTTGAGGGGTTTTTGTTGTCTGTTTTTGGTGTTCTGCTTTTGGTGGGGTTTTTTTTTTAATCTGAGGGATCTTATAAAATTTTCTAGTGCCAACTCAGAAAATAATTTAAAGTGCTGTAATACAGCATTTTAACCCGAACACAAAATGAACTGCTGAAGAGTAAAACACCCTTTTCAACGCCCTCACAAATGTCTCAACAGTTCAACAACTGGGAGCTTCAAGCTACTGAGCAGAGTCTCTGTTGCTGCAACAATATGAGAGGAAGGTTTAAGGGACAACATTTCCTATTTCCTCTCCTAATTCTTGTCCATGGCCTCTGTGGCAGCTGTGAGAGCCAACCCAGAGCATCACCACCACCACCAAGCCAGGAGGGAAGGCACAGAGAAGGACACTGCAACGCTACAGATGTTAAAGACATTAAAGCAACCATAAAAATTAGCAGAAAACAGAGATTTCACAATAGTTACAGGAGGGAAGGAGGGACTCCCGTCAAGCAGAGTCCCCGGCTGAAGAGAGCTCAGCATGGGATTTCCAGGACAGTTTCATGTGAGAGCTGGCAAAACTTGCGTTGCTGATTTCTTCTGCATGTCCCTCTAACGGGTCTGCTAATAACCCTTCAGTTTGTTCTGTATGGAAACAAATGCTGTTTTCAGTCAGCTCCAGTACAGTTTTTTAAAGTATTTTCAGAGCTAAAATCGGGGAAAGAAGAGTGAAAATCTTGCAGCAGATCCTTCTCTGATGACAGCAGTTTACTTCACGTACTTACAAACGATGACATTTTATTAGTCAGATGGAAAAGCCATACGCTTAGGAGTAAAGAAAGCAAGCATAGCAGCATGCAGTACACACTTAAAAAGCACAGCAGGCCTTACTGCCTGGAAAGGAGCAACACTGAAAATAATTTGGGAGCCCTGGCATGAAGTCAGCCAAACACAAAGGAGATTTACTCTAACCTTGACATGCGATATGGTGGTAACTGCTCCTGGAAGACTGGATGTCTCTTTCTAAAAACATGTTCCAGCTCAAGCATGTGCTGACTGCAGAAATTACTCTGTGAAATCCTAAATGTATGGCCTTTTCATGGTCTGAAGCACAGACTTTATGGCCTAAACTGGACTACAGCCGTATGATTATGATGTTCTCCTCCAGCCCTCAATCTATTGACCTGGGCATTTATCAAAAGGGTGGGTGGTTTTTTTTGTTTTGTGTGTGTTTTTTATTTTTAATTAGAATTAGCAATATGCTTTGGAAAGGAACCATTACAATCCCATCACCTATGGAAACTGTAACATGAGGACATGTTCTGTTAAACAAATTTCAGATTTTCTCAGAAACATGTTAATAGGTAAAGAACACTCCCCCCTCCACAGACACACGCACAAAAGTATACCATCATTCAAGAAAAACAGAGAATGCAGGATTAAAAAGCTTGTTTCATAAAATGCCATGAAGTACCCTCTGCTTAAAACCATAAGCCAGCACCACCTCACTTCAGTCTTACTCAAAAGCCTAGTAATGAACTATAGTCATTTTACAAGTCTTGTGGTGCATCAGGATTGTTGCGTAATTTCTTATTTCTATGTCTTGAGGCTTGCTCTAAGTGACATAACCAGTTCTCAGGCATCAGTCCTTCTACAGGCTGTCCCCAAAGTGCTGTGAAAATGAAGGTATGCGCCTCTCTCTGCACTCAGACTGACCAGGTGCCCTGCAGGGTGCTCTACCACAGAGATCTTTCCAGAAACTCACCACAGATTTGCTTCCCCCCCCTGTTTTCTCCCTGGTCCATCGCCTGTGACAGCAGTCCCCAGTCTCTGCACCGCAGGTGAGCATGGGATGGGATTCAAACAGACAAGCCACAGTGTCCAGGAAGCTGCTGGCACTGTGGTGGACAACTGGAGATGTGGCCTGAGCGGCTCCATGGGCTGCAGCTGCTTTGGTGGGTGGGGAGAGCACTGGCCGGCAGACAAGCGATGCTCGTCTCCAACAGCTTCTATGCTCAGAACAAAAGTATTTCTACCGGGTATTGTTGGACTCATACAGGGTCTGATGCTGTCAGTACTGCCAGTGCTTTTTGGGCAGTAGCAGCAATTTGGGACAGCCTTTTGCGGTAAAGGCCTGGGGCTCAGCAGACTCAGGCTGGTTATACTAGCTGCGCTTTGCTTGCTTGCCATTTTTTATTTTCCAAGTCTGATTAGGGTACTTATTACAAATCCCAAACTTGCTTTTTGAGTTACTTTCTATCTTCTAAACTTTAACTTGGGACTTGCACTGGAAAAGAAGATGGAGGCATTTCCCCACTAAGTTTGAGGTTGTTCATACAACAGTCAGGGTAAGTTGTATCAAATTTTTCATTTAACATCATTAGGCACAGGCTATTAAGCACAGAAATGCCACTTCACTATTCACAAATGCTGCTGTCATTAGATAAGCTTCTCTCCAACAGCAGCATGGCAAAGAGATTGCTTTTCCAAGGTGGGATTGAGGCTGGAGTCCCTGAGTAAAAGAATTTTTGGGCTGACAAATCATAACAGGCTGCAAAAGAAACCTGAAGCAAGTTTTTAAAGCTCAAGTCATGAGCTCATGCAGTCCCTAAATAGCTTAACAATAAGTGACTTTGGGCTATCTGGCTTCATTTCCTGGTGATGGAAGTGAGATTGGAAGGGGAAGAACAGCGTATTCCTTTACTGGGCACAGACACTCAACGCCATATTTCTCTCGGAGCATGGCTACACAATTCAGTGCAACTCAAAATTGCACTGCGAGTTGCAGTGCCAAGTCCTGCTCCAGAGTAGGAGACTGCCAAATAAAATACAGTGAAAGAGTCAGCATTCCTTCGTAAATGGATGTACTTGATATGTGGAGAACTAAGCGCCCATATGACTGTTAGTGCTGAGTAAAATCTGGCATCGTGGATGAAAATATTGTTTGCATTTCAATTTGCCCTTTCTAAATGTAGTAGTATTTCTAGTGATGTTAGTTTTGATGTGGAGCACTACTTCACTCAACAAGAGTCTTGCAAGAAGGAGGAATGAGAAAGCAGAACATTACTTTAAATGTCACTAGAAAATTAGAATAAAAACTGTGTCTGCAAGGATAATTGGGCAGAGCTATTCAGGGAACCTGTCACAAGGAGACGAAGGGGGGCAGAGCCCAGTGCATCTCGTTATGACAATAACACCTTCCAGCTTTTCCAGACATCCCAGGAGAGCCAGGCAGATCAGAATAAAGCCACCAGACCGCCCAGCTCCGATAGCCGCTGGCTGCGCTGCTGCCTTCGGGGTGGCACTGCAGCCATTGGCTCCCCCCAGCCAGCTGGGTTTGCACCCAGATGCCACCCAGACAACAGCATCATCAGTTCTGCAAAACAAAATCGGCAGAGCCTGCCTTGTTACCTTGTATATACACTTGTGTAAGTCGCTGAGAACTCCCTCCTCCTCCTCCTCGTCCTCCTTCGTGGTCTCCTTTTCCTGAGCGAAGAGCCGCCGCCTGCCCGTCTTCAGTGGGACGTCGACCTCTTTTAACTTGTTGCGGAAGCCATTTTTGTGAACCACGCCGTTGATGAGTCCATTTTTGGGCTCAAACCGGGGCAAGGAATGGAACTTGTAGGCATTCTCCGAATGTCCCTCCAAAGGTCCTTTCCTCTTCTCCAAGATTTCCTTTTCCAGCAAGACTTCCTTCTCCAGTTTCTTGTGCTCCTCAGGGGAGAGGGAATCGTAGGAGAGCAAGGCAGTGGGCTTCTTGCAGCTTCCCCAGCCTGTCCTGTGCAGTTTTGGGGATGCGCAGCATGTCTGCCAGCTTGTTCCATTTCTTGAGGTCAGTCACTTGCTGCATCCCCCCCATCTCGTTGATCAGCTGGACGAAGCAGGCCAGGTCGAGCTCGCAGCCTCCTGCGGTCCACGTGTGCCAGGCAGCAGAGGACGGGAAAGGGAAACATAGGAGCAGATTAGGAAAGCTGCGGGTGGCTCACATCAAGCGTGCTACCAGACTGGGCACATACGGGATGTGCCACCCATACAGCTTCGGTCACCTGGGCACCAGAGCAGGATTGTCCCGGTCTCGTACGCCTCCTGCTAAAGATAGGCGTGCGCCACTGTTTTGCTAGCTTAATTCATTCAGCAGATCATATTTTGCTATTTTCAATAGCCTTCCCTATGGTTAAATTTGCTCTCCTCCTTAAGTTTCATTCCTTTCTCTTCTCAGAGCACCCCCAGCTATCTCCTGACAAAGCGTCTTTCCCCTGGTCATTACCCAGTGATCAGGGAGATGAGAGTTGCCCAGCTCTTTAAAAGCCCGCACACTCCCACCCTCCCCTCACCCACCACCAGTCCCACATCTGGTTTATACCAGGAAGAAGCAAAAAAAGTGTCAAAATGGATATTGGCAATCGAAAAGATAAGTACCTATCCTTTCTGGAGGTGAAACATCAATTATCTTATGTCTGCACAACACTTTGAATACAGTTAGTATTTAAAAGGAGCACCGTAACATCATTAATTTCACTACAGGTAGAAAAATCCTTAAAAAAAACCCAAGGGAGGCAGGGGTTGGTGCCTGCAACTGCATAAAAAAAGTTCCAGACACATTATTCTTCCAGTTTGAGGCCATCCATATTTTATACTCCATTATGGTTTTGTACATTTTAAGATGACTAGCACATTTCACACTCCAATCAAAAAATAAAAATAGAGGATTATACAAACTGCAGCACAAAAAGCAGCCAAATAGATGAGGAACAATAAAAGAAACATCATAAATACTCTCAAAGCACAGAAATAAATCATCAGTAGAAAGAGTGAAGAAACGGACCAAAGACCACCTACAATTCAACAGGGCACTGCTCAAGGAAAAAAGAAAATTAATACAAAACTTGCATCAACATCACTGCCGCCACCTTGTCTCTCCTTCCCCTTTTTCTTTGAGAAAAGTAAAAAATCATTATGCCATAGCCATTTCAGAGCATTTAGACATGCTATTACACAACAGAGAAGTGCAAGAAGCAGCATTATGGTAAATATTTACTGTCAGCTGTATAGCTACAGCATCTTAAGGGCCAGTCATATCATCTTGCTTGCTAGTGCAAGCAGTATTACTTTCTTCAAACCACCCTGGTGCTGCATCTCAGATGCTTCATAGCTGATCCCAATTTTCCTTCTTCTCTCTGCTTTCCCCTCTTCCACCTCTTGTGCCAATCCAGTGAGGAGGGAGGCTCAGTGTAAACCTGCGTGCAACATTTTGGGATGACAACAGTTGTGCCCAAGGCAGAGCAGTGCCAGAGGCTGCTTGCTAATTCTGCCCGCACAGCGCTGGGCAAAGCCAAAACCAAGGGTAAGGCTTTGAGGAGCATATGACAAGGGTGGAGGCAGGGCCATGGGGCAGCAGATATATCCAATTTAGTAAATTTTTTTTTTTGGGGGGAGTGGAGGGAGGGATCAAAATGGTTAAGTCTTGAAGCTGAGAAAAGGTAAACACCACTGGAAAAAAAAAAAACAAGTTTGAAATGTTTTCTTTCTTTCCTCTTTAATCTTCCCCACAAAATAACTTTTAAGCTAGCCTTTATTACAGGCTGTTACTTTTTTGGTCTAGTGTTTTATATGCACAGTTCACAAATAAGCTTGAAGGCATAATTCAAGATGGCTTTCCATCCCAATAGATTCAGCGACCCACATAAAGTTGAGTAACATAGTCCTAACTTTGAAAGAAGTGTGGTCCAGGTTTAACGTTATACGTGTTCTCCGGGGGGACACCCAGATTAACGTCCTAGTTTCAACACTGTTTATGAGCTATTTAAGAAATGCGATTTTCTCCCACATCATGGAATGATCGCTCATAATCACTCTGCAATATTAGAGCTCGAGTAGCACATCATTCAACCAGAGCCTCACTTATCTGGCAGATCCTCCGTAGGGCCAGCTACAGCTAAGGTTTACAAAATGGTCTTGATTATAATTCCATTTCACACAGTCATAACTTTTGGAAGCATTTACATCTCAGGCTGATGTTTTCCAGGATTGACCTAAGCATGTTGTTTAAAGCTTCCTTGAAAGGCTGCAGAAGGAGAAAGGAGAAAAAAAAAAAAAAGGGTGGTGGTGGTGTTTAACCCCATTTATAAGCACCTATAGCAAAATGGCTTAAATAGGAGACATGCACGTTATGCAGAAATAGCGTCTGACTTTTTTTTTTTTTTTAATTGTCTTAATTTCACTAAGTTAGGAATATTTTTAAATTGCCTAGTGAGCAAGCTCATTTAAAAAAAAAAATCTTAAATCTTCAGGTATGCATTTAATACCAAATGCTGGCAGTACACAAGTTGTTGGCAAAACTCCCACTTACTTCAATGGAAATGTGATTTGGCCCTGAAAGGAGGGATATGTATGCATGTCTACTTAAATAAGTGTGCATTTATCACCACAGATTATTTTACATCTTTCCTTCTGGAACCAACAGATTTCTCATCTTTGTATATGATGATCTCCAGCTTCTTTTCTCCATTTTGTCTTTAATTTTAAACAGAAGATAGGTAGGAAATTAACTGCAGAAAGGATACATACAATGCAGATTTTATAAGAGACCACTGTTTGCTCTGGTCATATGGCACCCAGCAGAATAGAATCCTTGCCTATTAATTAGGCTCTTAGGTGCTTAAATAATACAAATAATTAACAGTAATGCCATCTTAATGTCGAGTTAAGGTATTTCATTAAAAAGTTAACATTGTTCCAGGAGCGTTAATCGAGCTGTCTTGCACATTTTCTTCTCTCTCTTGCCAATGTAAATTTAATTCATTATTCTTCTCTATTAGCATACAACCATTGCATACATTAGGCATACAAAATGTTCACTTATTGCTGCTTGAGTGATTTTAATTTTCAGATTTCCTTGAACGTTTTTGCATGGCTATTGCAACAGAGTGCTAAACCTCGTTCCTCCTCCTTAAAATCTGTCATTTCTCTGTTGTGCCCTGCATCGGTTCACCAAAAACTCTGCAATCTCTTTGTGTGCTTTTATGCATTTTCACTCACTTACCATATGTGATATAAAATAAAGTTTGAAAACGGGAGGGAAAAAAGTGTTGTGAACAGTTTAAACAGAAAAGTGTGTCCTTTAATCCATCTAGCGTTGATAGCTGCCTCCAATCGGATAATGCCTCAAAGGCAAAACTCTAGCCTCAAGTTGCAACATGCAGGTCCTGTGAGCTCTGACTCAAAACACTTCAAAAACAAAGGGAAGGGTTAACAAAAATTAAAAACACAAGTTTGTTACTATGTCATGGCTGCAAAGGCAGTAGAGATGGAGGTGGCTCATTCAATAGTTCATTTGTATGCTGCTGTTGTCATGTTTTTACAAACTATTGTCACTTTTTTGTCACGTGTCATATTTGACAGCAGACCATAAACCAAGAATTCTGTTAAATAAGTGATTCTCACTCAGGCATTAGCCCTGGCAGACACCTGCTGGGAGAAATAATGAAACCTCCATTTTGCAATCAACCACATTTTACTGCCTATTCTTGACACTTAATGGTTGTTAAATGTCAGCAGGTCACTGCAAATTCGTAATTTTAAGTGTCTGAGTACCCAAATAGAAGTCAGTTCCGAGATATTTTCTTTCCCCCTTGGTTAAATGCTTTTAAAGGAATGGGGGGAAAAAATATATTTGTATTAAAGCTTGGCAGCATTGCAACCTGTTTGGAAAACATCTTTGGAAAGGTGCGAAAAATATTCTGAGGCAACATTTAAACCGAGGCTATCAATATCCATAGTTGTACTACCTACAAAAATAAAAAGCAAGGAAAGGAGAAGATCCTGAAATCTGGAGACCAGGACCCCACATAGCATTTTTTTCCCTGGGTGAAATAAAGAGCTGGCAGGAGGAAAGTGGAAAGTCTCCCTGGAAAGCTCTCTGACAACCTACCTGCATTGTGCCTGACCGATGGATAAAGAGAAAGATCCAGAGCTCTGCAGTGTTAATTGAACAGGGGTTCGGTTAAGCATAAAGGCAAACGGAGCATAAAGTTGTACGGACACTAACAAGCAGCGGCAAAAGGCCAATGAAACCACAGCCCTTACCTATGAGTGGGAGTTCGTCCATGGTAATGCCCTGAGATTTGAGGTGCTTCTTGATACAGGCCAGCCGCTGCACGTTGGGTCCCCAGCGCCTGCCTAGCTTGTGTATGTGCTGAATCTGTGTCACAAACCGCATTTCATCATTTAGCTTGCACTCAGGTCTCCAGTCTGGAGGCGGAATCACCCTGCACATCCCATACTTCTCTACCTGAGCTCGGACTGACTCAATGTATATCAGTGGGTCATGAAATTCCTTGGTGGAGGGCCTAAGGATGGGAATCTCCCCCAGCATCCCCCACCCAGACTTACTACTGCCCTTTTCGTGCTTTCCCATTGAGTCTTGTGGCTTGTGCAAGGACTCCGCTTGAGAGGTAGAACGATTTTCACAGGAGGCATTTTCAGTTTTGCCATGTGCTTGTTTCCCTGGCATACTCTTTCCAGCAGTGGCTCTTTTCGGCCTATTTCTTTCCAAACTCTTCTCTGGCACTTCCTTTTTAAGGTGTCCATTCAGCAAAGGCTTTTCTACAGCTGCCTTTTTGCTGGCAGCTTCTGCCAAGTTGACGGCCCCTTTCATTCTCTTGGTGGGCGACTGTATTTTGTCTATGTGATTCGTCTCTTCCAGCCTCCTCTTCGAATTGCGCAGCCCCTCCCTTAACTGTCTCCCCACCTCCTTAGTGCATGTCTTTTGGTTCAACTTGCCATTGACTTTTACACCATTAACAGCGGTATTGTTAGACTTGGATGCTCCAAGGGATAGCACCTGTTTGCGGGTTTTTGCATTGCTACTTTCTATTTTCCCTGAGATTGTGTGGTTGACAGGTGAACTGGGTTTGTGGTGATTTAGTTTGGTTTCCTTGACCAGTTCTTTCTTGGCTTTGGTGTATGTGACAGTTCCCTTTGTCACTGTTGCAGTGTACTTCACAGTTTTGGACGGTGAAGGTCTGACTTCTCTCATCTTTTTGGCACTGGCTGCATTTGCACTCGGAGATGACATTCGAGTGATCCCGTTGACTTTAGAAACCTGCAATGCCAGGAGTGTTGCAGGGGGAGCAGAAGGAAGGAAACAGAAAACAGAAGTAAATTAATAATGTTACCACTCAGCCATGGCGTCCCAGTTGCTGGACAACCATATTCTGCAGTCCTGACTCCTGGCCCCCCTTCATACAATCATAACAGTTTTCACCCAGGCAAGAGGAGCAACTGGGCATTTATAATAAACATAAAATAGAATTTTTTTTTTAAAAAAAAAGAGCCAAAAAGTCCCCAGAAAGCCAATCTTGCTTTTGGAGGGTACAAAGCCTCTGGGTGAGGTCTCTTGCTTGCACTACCCCCCTTCCTTGCCTAGCAGAAAGCCTGTTATGGTATCACAAAACACAGGTAGTCTGATTTACAAACTAATACTTTCATTATTTCCTTTTCTGGCCCTCAGACATTCTCTCTCTCCCACCCAACTTCCCTTAAGTGCACACACAGTTTACTACTCCTTAGCAGACAAACTAGCCAGTGTATACTATCTACTCTAACTGGAATGGGCACGTTTTGCAAAAAACACACACTGAGATTCAAACCAACCACCTGTCTATACATACATACATATAAAAAGAGATATTGAACACATTATGCACCCAATAGATCAGGATGGCCATGAAGGATCCAGTCTGTCATACATATTAAATCTTGGGAGGCATCTTGTTGCTGAAGTCATTATTTGAAATAAAAATGTATACAGTAGTTCAATGTATTTTTTTAAAGTTTGATATCTGGGCAGTTTTGCTGACATACATTTTATTACATCATATTCATCACTAATGTGACACTGCAACTTTGAATTGCTGGACTCCACTGCTTTCTGTTAGACATTTAAACCCAGCTATGAATGTAAAATTTACATTTTAACTATAAAATAGTGTTAAGCACTGAAAGCAACCCGCAGCTTCGAAGGGAATTGTGATGGCTCAGCACTGCCAAAGCTAAGCCCCACTACTAAGAAAATGAATTTCAAGTTTAAAATGCAAACAAATTTCAGTATTTAAACAAGTTTAAACATTGTCTTCTCACCTCCTTAAACCACTGTGAATGCAGAAAAACATATCAAAAAATCAGGAACATTGATAAAAGTGCTCAAAGTGAAAGCATACAGTACAATCACCCCTCCTCAGCACTCAGGTGAGTAACACCATTCCTGCAACATTATAATACTTCCCTGTGGGATTTCAAAATACTTGCCAAATTAGTAAGCATGGCAGCTTCTCTCAAATAAATGCAAGAATTGTAGTCACTTCCAAAGTAGGGATAAAATGTTACAAAACAGGGATCAAATAGAAACTGCAAAGATCATGCTATGGTCTTGTATTAAATGACTTGCGGAGCAGGAACTGGAACCTGGGGATTCTGCATACACACACACGCGTACGTGTATACACACATTTACTGTGTGCATTTTCTCTGTGCTCCGAAAGTTGGAGCAGGAGTAATGCCCTTCTAAAACCCATCCATATTCTTGTCCTTCCTGTGTTCCACGGTAGAAACACTTAAGGAAAATCCAGTTAACTGATGACGTGAGTTTTTACCTTGAGTTTTCCAAAGACATATGAGGTATCATCTGGAAAGCAAACACTTGCTAACAGAAATGCACTTAGCAATTTCCCTTGAAATTTAGGCAGTACTCTGCATTTGAAATGGAGGCCTGGGTTTGACTTTTACAGCGCTTTTTCATGCCACAAAGCAGACATGGGTAGAGAGCTGCTGAGACCTTGCCTCCTGCCTGCAGCAGTCAGAACAAGAGTTGAACATCTCTGGCTTTATAAATAGCCAGGAACATTGATTACGGATTTCATCTAGACTAATAGAGAAGAATTGATTGAGAACTGGGAGGGGAAGGTAATCTGGGTGACAGGGATCATGAAATGAGTTTTCAATTCTAAGATGTGACAACAGTTTTCAATTCTAAGAGAAAGGACAACAGACTTAAAAAAAAACAACCCAAACCCCCAAAAAAACCCACAAACAAAAAAACCCAACAAAAAACAAAACAAAACAAACCTGAAAAAAACCCAAACCAAAGCAATTCCCACTCAGAGGAAGGGCGCAACGCACAGGCCATTATGCCTATTCACAAGTTCTCTAATGGCTGGAAAATTAGAAAAGAATCACAGTAAAAAGTGGAAACACGATTAGGTGACTAAGGGCAACTATATAGGAACAGCAAAAACATGCATGGGTAAAATCAGAAAGGCCAAGGAGCTAAAGAAACTTCAGTTAGCAAGGGACATAAAATGAAACAGAAAAAATTTTATAAATACCTTAAAAATATAATGACAACAAAGAACAGCAGAGATCAACCACCACACAAGGAAGGAAAACAAATGCAACAGTTTGGCTAAACTGTTCGTGCTTCTTTTGCATTGGCCTTCACCAAAAGTACCACTGACTGAATACTTACCAGATATATAACATAACCAATTTCAGCAAAAGAGCTAGAAAGGCAACCCCAGCAAGCTAAAGTGTACCTAGATGACTCAGGGCATGGGTCCTGGAAATAAGTTGAGGGCAGGCAGAGCCTACCTAACTTTAAACCCTAGAATCATTCTGGAACAAATCATCAAACAGTTAATTTGTAAACACACAAACGATAATACGATAATGTTAAAAACAAAAAAATTATAAAAAAAACAAAACAAAACAAAAACATCCATAGTTTTGCCAAAATAGCACATCAAGCTAATTTAATCATCTTCTGACAGACACCTGGCTGAGCAGGTAAAGAAGCACCTCTGTTTCAGTAGGGCTCCAGTCACTGTCCCACATGATGTTCCATCAAACAAGCTCCTGACACACGTCCTAGACATAATTACTCTCAAGTGGCTTCACAAGGGATTAAATAAAGTCTTCCTCAAGAGAAGTTATCGTTGTCATAGTTCACTGCCATCCTGGGGGGAGGCATTTCAGGTGACCTTCTGCAAGGACTTGTCTTGGCCTTGGTTCTACGAAGTACTTCCATCAGTAACTTGGATTATCGTAAAATTTGCCACTGACACACACCTGGAAGGGGCTGTAAGCACTCTGGAGACAAGGTCAAAATCAAAGGCAATCTTGAAGAACTTATTTCAGAGCATTTCTACAATAAGAGGAAGTACTATTTTTAGGAAGGACAAATCAAATACATGTAGGAAAGGAATAACATTTGGGGACCACAATGAGCTGCAAAACGCGATAGTAGTACAAAGCACGCGAATCACTTTCTGAGACCTACAATTAAGAACGCCGAAAGCAAGGGATGGGAGCACAGGCTTTCCTATGCAGAGCTGGACCCAGCATTGGGCCCACACTGCAAGAAAAATTTAGACAGTGGAGAAAGTCCAAAAGAGCACAAAGTGCTCAGGTATTTGGAAAATATGATCTTTATTCAAAAGCCAAGGTAGCTGGGCTTATTTAGTCTGAAAGAGATGACTCTGGGACAACCCTATAACAGTCTTCCAATGCATAAGGAGCTCCTCTGAAAAGAGACAGTAAATGCTCTTTCCATGCTCACTGGGAAAAACGGGAGAAAAAAACCTTTAATTGTCTACAATGATGATCTGAGGCACAACTAGGAAAACTTTCTCATTGGTAGAAAAGGAGAATGCTAGAAGAAGCTGTCAATGGACGTTGTGGAGTCTCCTCTACGGGAGGTTTTCCAGAAGGCCATAGCTGTATTACTGTGCTGTCAGGTACAGTCAAGACCACATCTCAGAGTGAGCAGTCAGGCTGTATAGAAGTACCTTGTCACTCCAGCCTTCCTATGATTTTTTTTTTGAAGAAGTGACCAGAAGACTGAAGGGCCATCCAGGGCACTCCTTCAGGAAGGGGCCTGAGAACAAAACGCAGTCATGGAGAAAGTGCTCATGGAGAAAGGCAAGATCCTCACAGCTCCTCCTCTTCAAAGGAAAACATGCCATCAGCACCATCAGCTTTAGGCCAGAATTAAAACTGCCAAGATACAAAACTCTGGAAAACTGAATTCATTAAGAAAACAGCAACTTATCACAACTGTTTAGAGTTGTTAGAATACCTCCACATAACGAAAGCTTAGATCTCTCAGAGCCAAATCTTGAACTGAACAGGTACATAAGCTTCGGCTATCTAACTTCCAATCCTAGATTATAAGCACACTATTTTGAGTTTTTATTCAAACTTCGTGAAGTTATTCCAATGACGAACAGGTCCTGAAGTAGAGAACACTTGGCTTTGAGAATACCATAAGGAATTCACTTACTTCTTTCTGGTTGCTAACTAAGGAGACCCCACAAGAAAGAAACACTGCTGAAAACTTCCTCAGGACCATCATCTTTCTAGAGCAGACACAACACGATGCTTTTCAAATGCTTCTCCCTCTTCCCTCCCCAAATGCCCACAGGTATCTTAAGTGTTTTCAGAGAGGATAGCATAATGTTTAAGATACAGCAGTACTACATAGACCAGAACAGACCACGCTTCAAATGGGAATAGGCTGCAACAAATGTCTTCCAGCTGGAAACAAGTGGAACAAAAAACGTGGTCATAGCCCACCATCAAAGCAACAGGTGGATACAGGATTTCACACTGACAAATGTGAAATTCTGGCTGGTCAGTCATCACCTACACGTTCCTGGTCTGTACTTGTCTCTGAGGACCCATGAGACGATTGGAACCAAAAGAAACATGAAATTTTGGTAGGCATTTTCTTACCTTTCTACTGTTGATATGTGTCCCCCCAAACCAAACATACACACACAGAGTTAGCCTAAAAAATTGGCCACACTGCCAGGTGCGCAGGTTCACCAAATGGGGGTCTATGCCACAGCTCCATCCCGAGGCAGTGCTTACACTGAGCACATAAGAAAGAAGTCAATTTAATTCAAATAGTAACAAAGTGATTGACATTAGCCTTACATGACTCAAAGTCTTGAGCTAAAGGTGAAACTAGGGATATGAATAATCTTATTTATTATCTTTGCTTTTCAGCTATCTTCTCAGTTTTGCTGACATAAATATTTGTCTTCAGACCACTCTTTTCTCCACTTTACTGAACACTTGCCTTGCAGTAAAAGATGGTATGATAGATTTTAAATTTTGCTGTCTTTTAAAAAGCAAATGGGACCAGCACATAGTCTTGCAGCAATTTTTTGTTGGATTTGAACTGGTCTACATACACACCTCCGCATGGCACCTAGAATCCACCCTCCAGACACACACACACACACACACACACACAAAATAAAGCCAACAAACAACTTGTTGGATAACAACCACAGTAATAACAGCAACATTAGCAATACCAACAACAGGTTTGGTCCCAAACAAATTCAAGTTATACAACTGATCTCAAATTCATTCATAAAAATACTTCTGTGTTGGTACAAGTTTTGCAGAGCTAAATTACCACATGAGGCCGAGAGAGGGCCCCATTGAACTACATTTCCTTTGCCCACAACCCCTTTGAAGTAGGGGATTTGGGAAGATGATAGCAAGAGAGGAAGAAAGAGAGAGAGGGAACACGTGACAAGTGCAAGTGCACACCAGAAAAGGAAAGAAAGAATGAGAGGAAAAAAGAAAATCTCGGATAATTTCTAGTGTTCTGCCTTTATTTTCTGTAAAACTGAACAACAGAAAAACACACACATAAATGAACCATGTAAATGCACGTGAACAAGGAGCAAAAACATACTGGAAGGAGGAGGAACATGTGGCTGGCACCCGGGGAAAACAATTCTCCTTTTGGAAAATACTGAAAATGTCAACAAAGACTCAGGACAAGGGCAGGGAATTTAGCAATGTCACATAACTGGTAAGTCTAAGCTTTTGTACAAAGCTAAGTCTTTCTGTCAGGCAAAATGTGTAATACACCTTTAATTAGTTACAGCCACATTTTCACTAAAATTGGTAAGAAACTACTTATGTTACTGTGGGTTGCAGAAGAAAATTTAAATGCCTAACCTTTTAAACAAACAAACAAAAAAAAATCATCATCTCAACTTACAGCCTCCTTATTTTCTGAAGCTTGAGGACCACGCTCTGTGAGGTGTCTGTGTGGTGAGACTGTTGGTTATACTGCATTGCTTTAGAATTTCTCTCTGTTTTACATAGCACAATTTAAAACATCTAATACTCTACAAAGCAAAACCCACCTGGATCGTGGACAAAATTCTTCTACACCTGAATTTTCCCTTCCCAGAACTACCTTCACAAGTGATGGCAGTTGACTTTCACAAGAATTTTAACCATTCATACTTTGATGATACAACTTTAAAGCATTTCACACAAGTGTTTGAGTGAGTTAAAATAATTAAGTATGAAGTGCATCCTTACGTTTTGGGAAACTTGTTCAACATGAAGAGCTCATGGCAGAGCATGTCACAGCAAGGACCATAGGATGCTGGTATCACAAAAAAGAAAGCCGAAAGGATGCAGAAGGCGGCAGGCATTCAAGCTGATGACTAGATAAGCAAAAATTGATGTGGGAGAATAAAGAATGGAAGTCTTACAGAGGTACAGAGAAATATACTGTAGATAGTCTTCAGGATCTCAAATTTTATTTAGAAGGTAATACAAATCCAGTGGAGGCATTTCAGGAGAAGCTAAACATCACTGAAGCACAGGGCATGGAAGGTTTCCTCGGCAAGAGAAACACTGTTTTACTTTTTGCCATTTTAAATTTCCAAGCCTATGACTGAGAGGTGCCATTTAAGGCCTTGACGGCCCTACAAGATGGCAATTCCAGTTCCACTGAAGTCCAGGCCAGCCTACTTAGAAGAAAATCCTTTAGATGTCAGCAAATAAAGACTATCTCTAATTGGCCTGTTGAGAATTAACCACTGAAAAAAAAAAAAAAAAAAAAAAAAGGCGCAAGTGCAGCAAGCTTTCTGTACTGCATTGCCCTAAAGCAGGTACCCTGCTAACCCAGCCCCAGACTGAATAAGGACATTGACCAGGGATTTTGAAAGTCTTTTATAAAAACTTATTTGACAGTTGCTATTTTAGGAGCCCTTTGATCCAACCATCAAAAATATATGGAGACGCATCGTGCCCAAACGCCAGTCACAAGCACCGAATGATTGGTCTGCTAAACTTCCACACCCAAATCCAAGTCAGGCTGAGACAAACCTCTTGCTGGATTTTTTTGCTAGTTTTCAACAAGGTAACACAGAACTTTGAATTTCTCCCCACCTGGTATGTCCACTGCGAAGGAGGCAATATCCCGGAGCACCTTCTTTATGCATCGGGCAAAACATTTTTCCCAGACTCCAAGGTTTGTGTTGCCCACATGCAATACAAGACACTGAGCGTAACGTCAGCTTCTCTACAACGCCAGTGAGCCTCTAAGATAACCTGAGCAGACCAGCCGTACACAAAAGGAGTTCATTTTTCCACATGCTGCCAGCCTTGGCACTGTCAGCAGAGAGGCCAACAAGAGTGCCAGTCAGAAAGGTTTAATAAATAGCAATGTGAACTTTACTCTTTCATATGTATACACTGGATAATATAAAGCCAGGGTTGTAAAGCATGCTTCATCATACTGACTTCCTATGTATGTACCACTTTTCTTTTTTCCTTCTTTCTCTCTTTCTCTCTCTTTCACTGAAAATTAACTCCCTGCTGTCTCCAGAGCACCCTTTTAAGGATTGCCATGTTCCCTCTGTGCCAGGCAGTGGAAAACAGAGCTAGCACCTTAAAAGTCTGCGTTCCCATGTGTCCACAGTAGAGTACAACTCATTACCTGTTTCCTTAAGTCCTGAGCCGATCTATGAAGAGTGTGGTGGTTGTTAGCAGTGAGCCCTTTCGTAGAGGAGCCAGTGTTTGTAGTAGGATGGTGATTAGCAGCAGCCTGGTCTTTTCGGCTCTCAGCCTTATGTTCGCTGTTCCTCTCCTTCCCTGGTGTGGCCTCTTTGCTTTTGTGTTTCTGAGCAGGTTCTTTCTCCTTCGATGATTTGCTGGACCCATTGAAAACTGAGAAGAGAGAAAATCAGACTGTTAAGGAAAAAAAACAAACAAAAAAAAACCAAACCCAAAAAAACCACAAACAAACAACAGAGGACCAAACTCTTCATTCAAAACAACCCAACTTTCTCTGCTGTCATTGTCGGATATTTAGTGAGCATCCTCTTATATCTAAGGTAAAATTAATACAGAAATAGAAGGACTATTTTGCATATTTCTTTATATGAACAGATTTACTAAAGTATTTCCCTTGCTTGTTAACACACATTATCTTCAATATCCAAATTAAAACATACAAGGTATATTACTGTTTTGATTGACCTAAATTTAGACTTATCAGTTTGATTTTTGTTCATGACAGTTTTAATTAACTTTTTGCTGTTGCAGTAAGGGAATTCTAAACATAACCCAAACAGAAAAAGGATTTATTTTTACATTAATGTAAAAGAAAGGAAACATTGCATGAAAAAGCATGTTTTGTCTTCATCAATATCCAAACTGCTGAA
>NW_009195155.1:0-11868 GCF_000690835.1 Fulmarus glacialis | reverse complement strand
GCTGAACCAAACTGACAGCAGTTTGCCTATAGCAGACAAGCTGCAAATAGAAAAAGGTACTTCTGCAAAGAAAGGAAAATACTAAAACCGTTTTGGAACATGTCATATAAAGTAATGCTGGAACCTATGCTGAGCACCTTAGCCTTCTGCTGAAGTGATGGGATAAGAAAGCATGGAACACAAACTGTGTTTTTTGTACAGTAAATATTATGCAAACGTATACAAGTCTATCTCAGCAAGTTTTGTTCCTGTTCCTCTGCTTAATTTATTTACGAATAGTCACTGCTCTTTTGTTGTCAGGGAACATGAAAAGCTGAGGTTAAAAAAAAAAAAACGTCACATTTCTCTTTCTGTTCATTTGTTTGTTAATCAAAAACATGGTGAATTTATGTTAGTGCTGCTCCCTTTTCAGTGAAGCACTTGACAGAGGTCTGCGAAGCTTGTGATCCAACACCCACAAGGGCAAGTGCCCTCCTGCCTTCTCTACTAATCTACTCTTGCTTTTTACCCCTGCCTTTTTTGCCATGGTTTAGGAAAGAATGTAAATAAGAAAATTCATAAATACTTAATAGCACAAGTATCTAAAAATCGTATTTATTACACACAACACACACCATCTGTTTGTGAATATTAACTAAATAAATTAAGTTATTGTTTTCTTGTGAAATGAAAGCCGCCTTTTGTCACTGAACATGATATACCTACGATACATACCTTTTTATCTAAATTGTGAAGCTTAGCTGCCTCTACAGATGTCCTGTAGTATTTACGGTAGAAGTAGCAGTAATAGTAATGATAATAAACAACCAATAATCCTGCTGGACAGAAGAGGGGCATCTAAGCTGCTTCTGAGTAGACATCCACCTCCAAACCTTCCCAACCAGCTATCTACCTTCCCACCACACCTCCAAAAGCCGAAACTCCAGCAAGCTATTGATGAATTTGTTATTCAGGTCACTTCTCATATTCAGTCGGTCGTAAGTGTTGAAGCAGATTATGTAAAAAATAAAAAATTGCAATTGCTCTTCCTCCTCTCTTCCTTCCCTCTTGCATAAATTTAGTAAGAATGAGAGAGAAAAGCCGTCGGCAGCGAAGTCACCACAAATTCCCCCGTGGCTCCGTCACTCCTGAGCTCAGGAGCAACTGGCGCTGCCCCAGCCAGCCAAGGATTTCTCAGTGATTTCAGTGAAAGTCGCGTAACCTCCATGTCTCATTTCCAGTGATGGAACTGATAATAATTGCCAACCCCTCTCGAGGAGTTCACGACAATACATTTATCCTCCTTTGTAAGGAGTTCTCACATCAGATGGAAGGCACTACGGACACACGAAGCATGACTATTTATTTTTAATAAGACATGGCACAAACAACCGATGGCAGCTTCGTTAATATGTATTTCATCACTGCGAGTGATACTCTGCTTCGGAGGGAACAAATTGTGTATACTGATCCGCTCATACAGAAATGTTAAGTCAGAGAGATTAGCTTTCTGTATTCAGTTGCCACTTTATAAACCGAAAATTACTAAAAGAGAAAACACAGCCAAAAAGCCAAATTGTGCACTTTTATGGTTCACCAAAAAAATCCCCAGCGAACATGAGACAAGGTATATTTTATATGCAACAGCTCATTAATTTTAAGTGTCGTGGGAACCCTGCCAGTTTTACCCTCTGAGTAATTATCTTTTGTCTTAATTTGTAAGATTCTTGAAAGGGGGAAGAGAGAAATGGGAGAGAAAAAATGTTCAGTCTCACAGGAAAAGCTTAAAAAGCTTAAAGCCTGAAAACACAATAAAAAGGGAGAGACGTAGATGCAAAACAGTCCTAGTCAAGCTGTCTCTAGTTAAACAGTAGATGGTATCAGTTTCTATAAAAATCAGTGTTTTGTTTCTTCCAACACCTAGAATATTGTTATATTCAGCTAGATAGGTATAAAAGCCTTCCTGCTAGAATAAGTTCTGCAAAATACACAAACATATTATGTGAACAAGTATCAAAACGTTAACTTGATTAATTACAAAACACTACCACAAGCCAAGCATTTAAGGGGAAAAAGAAAAATCCCCTGGACTATGATTTTGCTCTCATCTGAGTAAAAATGTAGAAGCCAGTTATTTAGACTTAGAGAGTACAATACAGGATTAAACTCTGGCCCTAATAGCTAGTAAGACAGTTCAGTGAAAAGATGAAATTGCCAGGAAAGACTAAAAAGCCTCCCCAAGAAATCTCATTGTTAAAGAATAACTGATAATAAGACAGAAACACCCACTTCCCAAAGGAAAGAAAAACAATAACCCCCCCAAACCCAAACCTCTGCATTAAATATTACTGAGACCAAATCTGATTTAACAATAAAACTATTACTAATTCTTTTGTGTCTTCTTATGCAGCAAATTGCATTCTCCTTCATGTCTGCCAGCTCTTCAGTATTTCTGAGGCATTCAGAAAAGCAGAAAAGTGTACCTTATGCTTTATTAAGCCCAGATATAGGTATGTCCCAGCTACAATCTCCCATCCTAGAGATAACTCTGATACATGCAATATCCAATGTTCTGCTCCCAGTTATTTTTTTTTACTTGTGAAGTAGTCAATAAAGGTTTCATCCTTGAAGCAATAATTTCATTAAAAAAGAGAAAGACGGAAGAAAAAGCCCAACCAACACGAGTGGTGAAATTCACATTATTAAAGCAGAAATCTTTTGTAGTCTTGAATTATGATTATTTTATGTTACCTTAACCAGCTCTATATTTCCAGAATAGCTTTTAGTTAAAGGTAAGAGCACTACTAACAAATAATTAAAAGTGCAAGTAAATTATTAGTGTTCAGACACTTCAAATAGAATAAATGGATATCCTTTTATCCATATCTATCCAAATGCTCATTCTCAAAATGCTGTGTCCTCCAAAGCAATTATTATTATTATTAAGCTGAAACAATAAGAGTCCCAGAGTGAAATACTTGTGGGTGTCTTGGTTAGCAGTGATGATCAAACACAAAGAAACTGAACCACTACATTCAAAACTCGCAAGCACTGCGGGTTTTTAAACCACTGATATAATTTAAGGCAGCAGAGCAAAACCTTATGGCAGGCGTGATCCCTACAGATGCATCACAGCGCGCTCTGCATCGGGGGAACTGGACCCTCGGCACCAATATTCACCCAGGATCCCATACAGGGACTTTGGGGTATCTCATTTGAAACTGTGATAAAGAATCCCCATGCAAACCAATACAAACTGTGCAAATTGTGTGTGTACTAGGTGCAGCTATAATAATGGCTAAAAAAATTTTTGATCAAGTAAAGCCACAGATGTGCTCAATTACTACAGATGAACTAAGCATTTACTACAGGAATTGACACTGTAGTGAGCTATAAACATTTATTGTGTTTTCAGCAATTTTCTGAAGTATTCCTACAAATTAATTTGCATGCAAATATTTTATAGGATACATCCAACCAGCCATTCAGAAGCCAATTTATAATACGTTCAATAATCAGGCTTTCACTGTGTAAGCAGCAGAATTACTGGATTGGGTTCAGCCAGCTGCTGACTCCATGGGCAAAGCTTTCTCTCCCAAGCCCTCCTGGAGATTATTCCTGCACCAGATATGCTTTATACTTGAGATAATGGGGGAGTCCGTTGCAGGGACAGCAGAGTACTGATGTATGAACCCTTTTGCTTTATGCCAGTGTCTGGAAGATAAAGGCATGGACCATACATGTACACATATGCCATGTGTTGCAGAGCTCCTGCTGCGTAAAGCAAGTGATCGTGCATTCATAAAACTATCCAAAACAAAGAGGGAAGATAAGAGTGAAAGGGAGAAGTTTTGTTTTTAGAAGGAGAAAAGGGAGCCTTGCCAACATTGTGAACCCGAGCCAGCTATTCCAATGCAAACCTCATGTTGTTACATAGATCATGTTTGGGACGAGATGTAATATTAATCAACTTTCTGGCATTAAGTATCCGTTACTGTACAAAAACATTCTTGCTCTGGCTTTAATTCAGTTTTAAGTCACTGTGAAAACATTTATGTGGCTCTCAAACTGCCTTAAAGGACTCAGGCAATAATTCTTTTCCCCTCCCGGAGGAACTAAAACAATGATCTACTTCCACAAAACAGAGTATTTTAATACAGCCGATTGTTTTCCTTAAGTGTTGGGTATGTTCAGACTTCTATAAACCATTTCCAGAGACAGAAGCTGTCTTCTGGAGCCCCCCAACATGATCTACCTACTCAGGGTCAGCGGCAAAGGTGTACTTCAGGAGAAAAGGACATCAAAACATCGTACGAAAATGTGTGGTACTGCTGTTTCTGAACTTCTCCAGCCCTAATCCAACGCTATGCAATTTGTCAGGGGACAACTCCGCAACAAAATTTCCATAGCTGCATGCTAACAGAAGTCAAACAGGAGAACTGTAGCAGGTAACACTGAATTTCTTTTTGACGCTATCAATAACACAGCTCAAAACCCTACGCGCACAGGGCCATTGAGAGGAGCGTTATTGGTATGAGACACCACGCCACCGTTTGCAAAAATTCAATACCAAGTGTCTCGTCTTTGCACAAATTCATTACTCTCACCTAACCATTACGACACAAACAACATCAAAAGGGTCACTCACTAAGCAGCGAGTCCATACAAGAAGTGTCTATCTGTTATCACAAGTCTCTCATTAGGATAACAATTCAATTTTTTTGAGCAACTTCCAGCTCCCCTATTCTTCTCCACAGGTCATACATCTAGCTACTGAAAATCCACAAATCCCCAAATGTGTTGTGTCTAATTTGCATATTTAAATATGTAAATTACTGCAAAACTGGTAATTTTCATGTTACATATTTTTGCAGAAAAATTAAATGTGCAAAAATGTTTATTGCAACAATTACTGGTTCCATGGTATTTCAACAAAAGGCTGTAAATCATCAAAATAATTGCCTACCCATTAACCATTGTAGCACTCTGCCTGAAATTTTCTCATTCTGCATTTTAGCTGGATGCAGAAAATATTTTTCTTCTAAATGTTTACCTCTTCAGGATTAACTTCACTGAAAAAGATGCATGAGCCTAAGACTCTGTCTTATGTACCCACCCACAAATATCGAACTTAGTTAAAACCAAAACTAAATAAGGAATTGCAATCACAAATTAGAATTTTCTCACAACACTCTCAAACGGTAATGTATGTAAAAGATATGCCATTTAAGCCCAAGATGTACAAAACGCTGCATTAAACTATATCCTGAAATAAGGAAAAAAAAAATCTACAATCTTTTCCTGCATCATCTTTGTTACTACACATGTAAGGAAATTACTCTGCTAAATTATCCATTGCAAATTGAGAAGCGAAACATTCTTTTGTATTTCTGGTAAGCGAGAAAGACAGCACTAAAGCAGAGTATAATATTTCTAGCAATGCCTGCTTACTATGCACTACTGCCAGATCTGTTTTGAAATTTGAGCCCCAAGAAAAAAGGCGTCTACACAATTTTCTCCCCTGCTCATTTCAGGCAAAAGGCAGAGCAGTTTTCATCTGACCATGTTAACAAAACACAGCTCGGACGAGTAACCATTTCTGACCCAGTCGGTTTTCTGACACACTGGAGCTGGTTTACTCCAGCTAAGGAAACAAGACTCTCCTTCATGAAGAAGTCTGGTTACAAATAATGATGGCTAACTCTGTTGCCCTAAATGTAAATTAGAACTTAATTGTCTGTCTCAGGCATCCGAAGACAAACATGACATTCCCAGGAATGCTGGCCCATACGTGCACTTCTCTCCACCTTTGAACTGCTGTGCTGGTGTGAGAGATACCTAATCCTGCAATCATCCTTCTCGAGGAAATTAGCCAACCATTATTAGAGGAACTGTAGCCTGCTGCGTGCAATTTCAAAGTTGTCTACGCAACTGTATCTGTGTATGCTGCTCCTCCTGAGGCCCTTTTCCAGTCCACAAGCCCTTTCAAGTAGAGTAATGCCTATCCCCTGTTGCTCTTGTGATGGGACCGATAACCCAACAACTCCCTAACTGCATCTTCCAGCTCCCAATACCAGCCTGCCTTACAAAACACTTGGCACCTGCAAACATTTTCCTTCACGAGCCTGCAGAGAAAACCTTCCATTGTGCCACAGAATGAAATCAAAGTAGGATTTATTTAGTTGTAAGGAATTCAAAGAATTAGTTTTAAAGAAACAGAGACCTAAGCCTACCCTCTTACCTACAACTTGGAATTTCCTCCGAGCAGTGGGGAGATGTAATTTAGACTCGGTACCTCCCTGTCCCCCAGGGAAGCGGAGTACAGCTTGCTTGCAGAGAACCTGCTTTCCCTGCACGTTAGCTTGCAGCAGCTGATGACTGACACCCTCCTCCCTTTGCTTAAGGTCAATTTTCTAATAGATCAATGTCTCTCCATCTCCTCCTCCGTGTTGGCAAGATGCCCTGTCATCCAGGCAGTGGTTGAGAAGTTTCTCCCCACACCTGGAAGCTACACTGAAGAAAAAACACATTGTTTAAGCCAATGCTCCCGCCTGCTTCTTCCACAGAATTCCTTGCGTTCAAAGCCGTGTAATAGTCTCAGACAGACTGATGGTCATTTGAGATGCGTACAAAATGCAAGCTGGAAAATAAGCATATCCATCTGAGCAGCACGCAGGGATCCCGTGGCTGGGCGTTCTGGATCTAAACACTGAGAATTACGGGGTTCCTACACCCACACTCAAAAGGGTCAGTAACAGGGCTGCAATTACAACAGAGTCTTCTGAACCTCTGCTCTATCTGCTGCAACATGCAGCACCATATCATCCCTAATTTTCCGTATGTTAATTTTGAAATTCACCACAAACTTACTTGGAAGGTCTCCAGTTAAAAGGGAGCCACATGCTTTAAAAAGATTAAATCCTTGACTGAAACAGCAAGAGGGATTTCTCTATTCCAACTAAATGTTCATATGGTTTCTTAGCTGGGGAAATAGCCTTCTGAAGTCAGTAGTTATATGGAGACCAAGTGATTCAGTTGATTAGTTTCTGGCCTTTCACTGTTTTAACCCCACTATAAATCCTAACTCAATTAAAATCATTCTGATTAGGACCAAAATTCCACATCAAGTTTTCGAAAGCTTCTAAAATCTCCCCCTCCTCAAAAGACATATATAATTAAAAGCACAAACCTCTGCCAATTTTATTGCTGAATTTGTCAGAAAAGTTATCAATGGTATTTTGCAGAAGAGGTAAGACTGGACAACCTCCTGGGGTCTTCTCTGAACTGAATTAATCTATGACATGTACTGTGAGATCGTACCTTAATCCATAAGCAAGTAAGAACCACTCACATGTTTTACTCTACATTACAAGAGAACAGTTCTCTTGCAAACAAAAACTGAAAGTCTTTAGACAGTATTTTCTCTTAGTGAGAATTGTTCATTTTAAGTTTAAGCACGCTGAAAAAGACAGTAATGGGAGGAGTTAGATGCAGAACATCCCAGATGACATGAGAGATACCTACCCAGAACCCAGAAACTAGTATGTTTCTAACCAAGGCACAAAGCACACCAATGACATCCAAGCCTTTATCTGCTGCTAACTTATCTTAACATATGTCAGACCCGGCCTAACCAGCTGAAGTTTCGCAATGACATGAAACCAATTTTTAAGAGCACGGCTCTACCATTTTCCCTTGTGGCAACCAGAGCAGTATCTGAGAAAACGGTTTAACCGCAAGACTATCACTGCTGCACTGAGATATTGCACAAAGGAAAGACTTGCACATTGCTACATATCCCTTTTCCACACTCCCATGAATGTGGGGGATAAACACTTATTCTGCCAAACATTTTACTTTGCTCTTTAACAGCAGCACATCAGAAGTACTAAGAAAGGAGGATGAAAAGGCACAGGTAACAATCTGATGCTTTAAACATATCTATATAAGCAGTAAGGTTGGAAGGCGACAAGTCAGTTGAGCTAATTACTTCAATTCATGCAGCAAGCTATGCCACGTGTTATACATGCTTCATATTCATACTTAGGCATTTTTGATTGAGTTAGCTGTCCAAAAGGTGGCTCAACAGGCTAGGTTATAACAAATAGTTTGGTGTGCAACCCTAATAATACCCCATATTGGCATCAGAAGACGATATTGACAAATGACTTCGCCCAGGAAAGTTGTTCTGGCCCCCATTTAGTAGAAAGCAATCATTTGACACTGTCTAATGACATTAATCAAGCTCTGAACCTTTGTTGCTGTATGTCATAGCAAATGCTTAACATTTTCAGGTCCAAAGTGCTTGACTCCACATTGTATATTAAAAACAAAAGACTTTAATTCATTAAAAATAGACTCTCACGCTAGATTAAGTTCATTTGCTGCAACCATCCCTGCCCTGCCTTTGTGTGTGGTCTCATTTAAAACAGACGCACATGAACCAGAACCTACTTTATTCACAGGAAACAAAAATACTATTGGCTGTCAACCAAAATAACAGACACTGAAAAATGGGAATACCCCTGGGTAAGGAAATTTTAATTAAAAAAAAAAAAAAAAAATTACAATTATGAAGAAGAAGAAGAAGAAGCTGCCTTCTCTGGGAATTCCTGTTTCATCACCTTTGTCAAAACATCTCACATTGTCTCCTATGTGTTTTATAAAGGTCTTTTGCAGATCTATTAAAGCAGCAGCTTCATTTATCCTCACTCTGATCTATATTGATAAAGATTATGAAGCCATTAGATGGCTCATTAAGTTTGCCTTTATTTACCCCCAATTAAGATTTCAGGTGTCTCTGGTTTTGAGCTAATTTCAAAGTGGCTGCCATCTGGGACATTCTCAAGGAACACAATCAGCTCCTTTTGTAATGGTATATCACATTTAAAACTCTAAGGCAGCAGTTCTGTAACGTGCAATCTCATTCTCCATATGTAGAGTTTTGTGCCTGTTATTTTGGGGGGGTTTATTTAGAAATCAATCCAAAGTGCCAAGTTTTGATCCATGGCTTTTACAGTATTAAAGCTTCTGCTCACAGATGACAGTTGAAATGCTATTAGGCATAACATCCCCTTGCACTTCTCCACAAATGGTTCACAAAAAGAGAGTTTTTGAGCTTGGGTGAGCAATAAAAAACAGATTCAGATGTAGTAATGAAAAATAATTTTGGTATATGTAACAAGGGCATCCTTTATAGAAAACTCCCTTCTGAAAAGCAGAGACGAGGACCAGCACAGTGAAGTAATTGGGATCTATTAATCTCTTCTTCAGAGAGTAGCACGAAAGAACAAAAAAAAGCAGGCACAGGTCACAACCATCTCTCAAAAAGTGCACTATAGAGAGACCTTCCTCTCAGTCCTCCTACTAAGAGGAGGAGAGCTGAATGGGCAGCCACCAGAAGGAATGATTCTCATGGTAAACTAATACTGAGGAAGGGAACAGAGAGCACAGGCTCCATTTTGAAATTATGTCAGGCAGAGAGGGCACAGAGTTGTTATGATACAAGAGCTCTTGCTGAGAGAGAACCGCATCACACAGGACTTTGGCAGTGGAGCATCATAGCAGGCTCAGAAAATTTTCAGCGTGGCTTTTAGGTCTTCCATTTTATACTAGGTGATGTTGCAACATGGATCCATTTATCAAGATATAGCATGAGAACATTGTGACAGAAATACTGTGTAATGAATGCAGCTTTTGTTGATTTGCAAAGAAATAACTGACTTGAAAAAGCTTCTTCCATAAAATCGTTCAATCAACAACATGAATGTAGTATCTTAACCTACTGCAATTGTGGTATCAATATTGCATGTAAGAAATTAAGTGTTGCCCCTGTCACACGTTTTGATAACACTTATGAATGCTTATATTTAACTTTGATAAAATAAAATCATTCTAGATTAAACACCAGTCTCAAAAAAGCCAGAGAGAGTGTGACTGTATGTGTCTATACACATGTATGTGTACGTGTGTGTACGTGTGTGTGTGTGTTTGTGTATAATTCAGTTATAGTTCTGCCACAGATGGAGTTCAGATTGTTAGGAGAAACAGGTTAAAGCAGAAGATGCTAACACTACATCTCACTCCTTTTTCCCATTATAGCCTGTATTCTTTTTCACTCAGATCCAGAAGGATGGACAAGGATTAAGTACATTCAGTTCATAAATTTCTCTACTAAGCAGTGCAGAACAGCGTTATTTAGGACCTACCTTGCCCATTTGGTACATGTTTATGCATTTTTCCTTTTCTGGGGGTTGACTGGCATGATGATGAAGCATTGTTTGTGGCTGTTTTTGTGTCCTCTGTCTCCTCCTCCTCCTCCTCTTCATCCTCGTCATCCTGAGAGCTTCCAAAATATACCATGTTGCTGGGCAGGGCTGGAGAACCTGATCATTATAAAGAAATGGCTCATTAGGATCATTACATTCACTTACTGCACTAAACATATGATCATAACCTACTTCAGCATTATGCATAGCAAGGGAAGAGGGGGACTCAGAGATGGAAGGCCACACTAGTACATGACTAGCTGGAGGGTTTTTATTTATTAATTTTTACCAACAGGATACATATGTGCTTGAAAAGCAGGGTTCCCCCCCCACCCCCAGCACATTCTATTCATACTTTAGACAATCAAACAGTCTTGCTATAAGCCCTAATTAATAGCTTTTGTGTATTCAGAAAAGGACTAATGCACATGCTTAATTTCAAACGCGTGCTTAAGTGCCTTACTGAAGTCTTAACGCACAAACTAGAAGCTTACAGCTTTTCTAAACAGAAGAAGAAAGAGCATTTACAAACCAATCTGCACCCCGGTAGTATTTTTAGGTTTTTATTACAATAAAATATTAGTATTTAAACTTCACAATGCTTTACATACCTCTACAGTATTGTACACAGTGGTTTGCAGTATTCTGGTTCAGTTTTAAACAAAGAGAAAAACCTAGACACTGAGATGCTTAAATTTTCCTAGCAGTCCTTGGCAAAGGAGAGAAAAAAGCAAAGATCTCCCAATTCCCTGTGTGCTTCTCTTGAGGATGTTGCTTCTCATCTCTTGCTTACTTCCCATGATGCTAACCTGCCTTGTTTGCACAAGGGTAAGATACAACATGCAATTCAGTGAGAGAGAAGTGAGGATTCAACAAGCTTCACAACATTACAGGGTTGGAATTTAAATGTAACTCTTGCACAGAATTTCTTTTATGCGTGTCATGCAACAGTGTATAGGTTTCCCTGCACTGCATCAGGACACATTACGTAACTGTAGCAATCTAATAACTATTTTTAAACGTACAAATACTGCTGACAGCTAACGGACACTCTCCCTTATGGCCAATATTAGTTTCTACTTCGAAATGAGTCTTCTGTCTATCCCCTGGAGGGACAGGTGCCCTAGCAGCCTTCTACTTATTCACAAAAAGATTTTTTCTGTAGACAAAGGGAAAAAATAGAAAGGCAATAGAAGTGGAGAATGGGGACTCATCGCTTCAATTATTTTCCTGTAGCTAAATAAAACAAAGGACAAAGAGAGCTGGGCTACAGACCAACACCACAAGATAGCGGCTCTTTGGCTGATGCTTCCTTAGGAAACACTTCTGGCTTCAAGCTCTTCAGAACAGCAATTCTGTGTTTTGTTTGGTTTTGAGCTGTTGGTGTTGCCATTGCCAACAACTAACTAAAGTTTATTTTTGGGTTGCGTATTTTCTGCTCCCACCAGGTTTGTACAAAATACTCTTAACTACAAAAATTATATTTTAATGAATGGAAACCTAAATATGACACAAAAACCAGGACAGGCTGTTTCTGCAATGAACCATCCTTTCTTAAGTGTTTTGGTTGGGATGGAGCTAATTTTCTTCACAGTAGCGAGTATGGGGCTATGTTTTGGAT
>NW_009195154.1:1646-1883 GCF_000690835.1 Fulmarus glacialis | reverse complement strand
GGGGAGAGACAAGATCCCCAAGAAAAGATATTTCCCTCCTTTGTACACTTCCTTATTGTCCGAGAGGAAACAGGTTCACTTCTGGCTCATCTACATGCGTTTGATCTGGGCTTTAGAAAGGAAGGGGGGGACCTGGGGGGCTGAAGGTGTTGGGAAATGAAGGATTTGAGGCTACTGCACTCCCTGCGTGGCCACAGCCCCAGCAAACTTCTGTATACGCTAGATTTTTAAACAGGC
>NW_009195154.1:1274-1622 GCF_000690835.1 Fulmarus glacialis | reverse complement strand
AATAAAAAAAAAAAAAAAATTGAAAATCCATCCAGAATTGTTTTGGCTTTTCATGCGGTGTTTTCCCTTTTTTTTTTTTTTTTTTTTTTTCTGTTCCCCCCCCAGAAACGGATGGTAAACGCTCCCGAACCAGCTACACCCGCTACCAAACTCTGGAACTAGAGAAAGAATTTCATTTTAACAGATACCTGACCCGGCGGAGGCGCATTGAGATCGCCAACAACCTCTGCCTGAACGAGAGACAAATCAAAATCTGGTTTCAAAACCGGAGGATGAAGTGGAAGAAAGATTCCAAGTTGAAAAGCAAAGAGGCTCTTTAGGTGGGATTGCAGGAGATGGGGGGGGGGG
>NW_009195154.1:675-898 GCF_000690835.1 Fulmarus glacialis | reverse complement strand
ACTACAATTGTACGCTTAGTAGACTGGAACATCAACCTCCATTTGGAATTGCTTGGTTTTTCTGGGTAGTTTTTTTTTTTTGGTTGGGGTTTTTTTTGCTTTTCCATCACTTCTGGTGGAAGCTACCTTGAGGAAACTTTGATTTTGGGGTGGAGAGGGAGGGAGCTGCTGGCTGGACTCTGGTCCGTACCCTCACAAATCCCTCAGACAAAGGAGATCTCTT
>NW_009195154.1:0-232 GCF_000690835.1 Fulmarus glacialis | reverse complement strand
CCCAGGAAAGATGCTCTGGCACCTCCGCTTTGGCTCTCTCAAGTCGGAAAGAAAAATATTGCCCCTCGTTGGGGCTCGGAAACCCCTAAAATCCACTTATAAAACCCCGGAGAGGAGCCGGGGGGAGGGTGGGGGGTCCCTGGTGTGTGTTTGCGTGTTTTCGTTGGGACTCGGATGGCATCATTTTATTATTATTTGCATATAAAAGAAATGAATAGAGTGGGGAGGGGGG
>NW_009195153.1:0-7462 GCF_000690835.1 Fulmarus glacialis | reverse complement strand
CTGTGCCGGGGCCCGGTTTAGAAGCCGTAGCCACCGCTCGGCTCTGTCAGGGCTGCGTGTGTTGAAAACTCTCGACGGCCTCATGAGCCCTGTTGGTGGCGGCGGCCACTCCCTCAGGTCTGCCAAATGCAGGGGTAACAGTTGCAGCCCCGGAGGACATGACTTGGTAGGACCGGGTTTTGTCTGACTGACACCGGGTCTGCCGCAGGTCCCTACTTGGAAGACACCAGGGGCAGGGAGAAAGCAGGTTGTAACGTATCTGCACATGGTGAAGATCATCGAGTGTCCTATGTCCGTTGGGAAGTAGGTGGAGGTACTGATTCAGGTCTGGCCGGACCGCAGCAGCGTGGCCCTGTAAGTTGCAGCCTGGCTCATGTGGGCACAGGCTGGCCCTCCATGAAGTAGCCTCAATGGCTGGGGTGCCTCAATGCCCAGCTTCTCTTACCAGAAGCACTGCAGAGTTAGCCTGGGTCCGAAACAGCCTAGGGCCCCACCGGCCGTGCTGACTCCAGGCTGGCTGCACACAGAGACGCTGGGTTGCGTCTGCGCTCAACTCGCATTTTATCCAGGTTTCCCCTGTCTCCATTGTAACTAGACCCCATTACTCTGAAGCTTACCTGTACCCCCAAGAGACGTTACACGGTTGGAAAGGTATTTTTAAGTGCTCTAAAAGGTGACTTTTAAAATTTGATAAGATGAAGTTTACTTCCTTCACTTCATTCTCACATGTTAAATATTAAGATATGCTTTTATTTCATTCAGTATTTTGGATTCTCTTGGGCTTTTGTTTGTTTCTCCATTTGCCTTTTATCACTTCCCAGATTTTCTAACTAAAAAAAAGTTGTTTTTTTTTAAAATAAGATGAGCAGAAGATTGAAAAATCAAAATGACATTTAAAAATATACAGAAGCAAAATATGAAAAAAAAACTATCAGAAAGCTATTTAAATGCTCAGCAACTTAGAATACATTTTTTGTCTTGTAAAAATGATAAACAAATTAGTACTACTACCGTGAGAGTACTGCTATGAGAGGTACAAAGTGGTCAGTTTTAACTCCATTTACTTTTGTAACAAGAATGTAACTGAAAGAGGGCACTTAATAAAGCACTATTCCCAAAACATCGATCTTTGCGTAATTCTGTAGACTTATTTGAATAAAAAGCAGCAGATTCCTTTGGTGATTAGTCAGCTAATACTTTCATTTAGTTTTAAAGCCTTTAACCTTTACAATGGTATTAGAGTAGTTTCTGTGGTCAGAAAATAAGGTGGTGTGATATTTCCTGTGAATGCCACTTATTAGTATTTTTCTTTGTCGATCACAGAAATTTGATGTATGAAGCAGCAAAGAGAATCCCTCTTCTGAATACAATAGAGAGTGTGCTTGGTCTGTGAAATGAAGCCCTGACTAGCAAAAGCTGGTTAGGAAATGGGGTGTAATGATGATCTTTGATTGATTTATAACATAAATACAGCGCTGTTAACACCTACTATTGGATTTGAAGGAGCCTCTACGTAAAGAAAAAGATAATTTCTGAGTACAAGGGAGTAATTGAGCTGGCAGGGCCTAAGGAAAATGAAGTTGCTTAAACTTTCCCATGACACGTATTTCAGTTGCAACCAGCAGCAGCCTTCACCCTCACCTTTGCTTTGTGCTGCACAAAGACTGCCAGCTGTGTACAACCGTGGGCAGGCTGTGTGACACATATAAGTCCCATATGAAGACCACAAGCAGCAAAGCTGTTTGTTGTAGCACTTCCACTGATTTCGGTGTGAGTTTTGTGTCAGAACATCCTGACTTTGTTGGTGGAAATGACAGCATTTATTTTCCCGCCTGACTAAACCCAGAACTTTCAGTCTCCAGAGAAGACAAGATTAGAGCATTGACAGCATTAAGCTGAAGCAGGTGTGGGGAACCTTCGTTTTGTTGGCTGAATATGCCCTGTGACTTCATTTTATAGGGTACAGCCCATGATTAAAATTAGCCTGTGTGTTATTACTGGATAGCGGAGCGTGTTAACATGTGGTCTGCCAAATGCGTTGGAAAGGCATCTTTCGTCCTTAGCAAGGAAAAGGTTCCCCACCCCCAAACTGAAGGCCAAGCTGACAAGCCTGTATACAAACTGTATTACAGGGTAACAGGCTCTTCTCCATCTCTCTTCGGAGTTTTATCTTTTTGTATGAGCTAAGCTTTCGGTGTGACCTAAATTGCACGCAGTGTTACAGCTGAGAGGACTCAAACACTTGCTTATTCCTCCTGGAAACACTGTGCCCAGGACCTTTTAGCATCACACTTGTGTAACATCAGGAAATCATAATTATTTTATGAGCTCTTTCTCAGTTGTCTCAAACTGATGAACTCGTTACTTGTATATAAAGCTTTTACCAGCTCACAATTGTATTATATACTATTGAACTTGCATTATTCTAGTCATTGAAGCTACCCAGTTATTCTGAATTGCAATAATCTTCTGTAGTGAGGAAACATCCCGACTTCGTTTTATCAGTAAATGTAACATTACCTTCGTCTAAAAAATCCATGCTTTTATCAAAGAGAATGGTCAAACTAGTCTGGCATGGTCTACTTTGGGGAAAAAAATTCCATTTTGTCCCATTTACCGCTACATCCTTAATTTTTTTTTTTCCTTCAAATTTGCATATAACAAATCAGGTTGAAGGGACTATAGCTGTGATACTGCTTTCACCTCTATTCTTCTTAAATACAGAATTTGCATAACCCTCATTATGAAAAACAGTATGTGATTTTCAGCTGGACTAGACTCACAAACTAACAGACTTATAAAAACATTTGTGATTTCATTAGCTAGCTCATCCAGAATTCTGAGAAAGACACTGTCCCTGGCTGCATTGTGGCCCGTCTTCCTCTTTCCTTGTTCTCTTTTTTTTTTTCCTTTTTTAAATGTGCCTGCAAACCCTTGGTCTATTTGTTATAATTGTCTTAGCATGTCTAGTTTAGCTTGACTTTTGGCAAGTCTCATTTCCTGGCCTCGAGACACAGTTTACCTTTGCTGATCAGTCTTCCTTTCTGTTTCTTGCAGAATCTCTGCTTATACCTAATTTCCTATTTGTGATGGCTTGCTACACACTTTGAGCTCCAGCTGCTCTGTAAAAGTTTCTTTCCTTGTTTTTCATGCAGTCATGTGGCACAGAAGTTGTAAAGAGCCCAGTGTAAGCTGTCTGCACCAAACCGAGCATCACCCAAAATGCAAACCCGGGGTGGGAGGGTTGCTTCATTTTTTGTTCTGTTTATTTGTAATTCTGTCAATGACCCTGTAAAACATGTGCTAAAACATGCTCAGTCCCAAGGAACAGAAGCATTTATGTCAAATTTCAGGTACTTGTATTCTGCTTGAAAAGTATCAGAGAATTGTATAACTACAAAAATACAGAAGTGCCAGATTAAAAGCTGGTACTGTGATACTAACAAGATTTCCAACTATGGGTTTCAGGACTGGGTTACCTACTTAAATATGCAACACACCTAATGCTTTAAATACGCTCAGGTATTTCTCAATCTATTGTTCTACCCCAGAATCACGGCCAGTTTTGATTTTGCTTGCTGTTGTTTCTTTTAGTTGCTATCCCAGCCTGGGAATGCAGACTGGAAGCATATAAGCCTGGCTCCAGAGACACTATCACAGGGGGCCCTAATGGGGGCCCTTCAGTGCAGTACACATAAATAATAACATTTGCTCCCAGAGGTATAAGGATTCTGGTTGTTCTCCCCAAAAGGCACGCATTAAAATGACAATATATTTAGGTGCAAAGAGGGTACTTATCTTTGTTAGAAGTGCCAGAGAAACATGAAAAATATTTAAATTCCAAAGATAGAGAGATCTGAAAAGAGCACATGTTTTCATTAGCAGTATTCTCTATTGTGCTTAGAGGACTCTTACAAAGCCTTTGGTAAAAATAAAGCCCCTGTTTTGTTTTGTTGTTGTTGTTGTTTTTAATGCTGACAAATACTGCAATTAATTTAAGTTACATAAGCTATATTCCAGGGCCCAACTGTATCCCTGCGGAGACAGAACAATTCATTATGGATGGAGGAAGTATGCCAGAAAAAGCAAGGCTTCGTGAAGGCATTTTGCCTATTTCTGTCATGCTTTCCAGCTGAAGCTTTAAGGAAATAAACTCACTAATACTTCTCCAACGTATTTGGCTGACAGCTAGTACATCCCTCCTTGTCTTCAATATTGCAGTCTTGATGATCCACAGGATGAGAGGAAAGTGATCTGTCTGCAGTCATTATTGTTGCTGGCAACACAGATTATTCCCTTTCTTTTTTGCTGTACTGCATTTACAATCAAATTGTATCGTTCCTCTCTACAGAAAACAACAATCTCTTCTGCCTGGTTTTCAGTGTGTTTGTGTTGAAACAGCTATAATTTGGGTTTGGCATCTACATTACTGAGTTCTGTCATGGGAGACTCAGGGATGTCCATTTGACTAACATGTTTTGCAGTTGCATGAAATATCCAGGAAGAAAAATATTTGAAAAACAGGGATTCATAACAATTCCAAGAAAGTAATCTGTCACCTACCTGGTCTTCAGAGGAAATAACCACACTCTGGATAGCTGGGATTTTCAGTCTGCATGATCATACTTATGAAGTGAGGAGAAGGCCATTATTGAAACTAGAAGAATGCATTTTCCTTAACTTGCCTGCTCTTATTAGCAGAAAGTATGAACTTTTCCCACATGACTTCATCTGCTAACCTGTGTTCTGATAAGACAGGTGCGAAACATCAGTTTCCATTGTATGTTCCAAAGGAATATTTCCTTACGATCCAAAATGCAGTAATTGTTTTCACACTAAGCACATAAATAAGAATGACAATAAACACCAAATTTATAGCGACAGTGAAACTTGTCTCCAGATAAAGTGCTCTTTTTTTTGCTTTTGAAACTAAGTAAACGAAATCTAGCTGTAGCTGCAGGGGCAGAGAATCCCAAATAACATGCTGCTAAACCTCCGACATACGATTCGTGATTTGAGTGCACCACGCTGTGATCTCCTCCTACTCTTTCCAGTCTCTTACAGCAAACTGCACAGTAACAGAAATCATTAGAACAATTCCAGTCTGCTGCTAGTGAGTAAAATTATTTTCATCTTGTCAAAGCAATATAACTTATATGGTTGTGAATTTCCAGCAGGAAATTACTACTCGCATAAGTACAGCCTTTTTATGATGGCTCACACCAAGAAGAGTGAAGGGCAAGACATAAAATCCAGCACAGGAATACAACCTTTCAGAGCTGTTCAGCTCCAAACATGCTTACGAAGGCATGAACACCAGAAAGCTTGGTGGCAAAGGGTTTCAGTATCATGTAGGAGGATTTAGGTATGAAATCATCATTAGAAGAATAGGAAAGCAGGCATCTCTTATGAGTAGGGCTGATTTTAGGCACAACGAAAGGGGGGAGCAGCCTAGGGTGGAAGGCGGCAGCAGCATCAAAACCGCTGTAGAGTGAGGAAGCGCGGAGCTCTTGCCTACGTCTGCTCTGGTGGAAAGAGCTGAAGCTGCTGGTGTGGGTGGTTAAGTATTGCTAGGGAAACCAGGGCAGTTTCCAGCTTTGCTCCGTAACAGGACACAACGACAGTGTCCTTTGACAGTACTGACATCCTTATGCCCTTTCTCAAATCTTTCTTCATATGCGGGCTATGTTTGCTCTGTTTCTCCCATAGTTATCTTTAAATCCTTGTTAGACAGCATGAAGACTATTTAGCTCTCTTAACTGCTGCTTTGAGCTGCTTTCTGGCAAGAATCCTCACTATAACCGTCCTTTTGAACTGAGCAAAACTGTAGCAGATTTTTCATTGCTTATTCATCCTGGAAGGAGGTAGAATCTATTACAGCATCCTTTAAAAACTGATGCGTATTCAAATGAAGAAAATAATAAAAAAAGCTTAAAAGCACAATAAAATAGGCCAGAACTGTTGTTCAAGAGCAACTTGCAAAAAGTATAAAAACCAACAGTAAATCCTCTTTGAAATGCATCAAAAGCAGGAAGCATACCACAGAATCAGTAGAGTCAATATGAAATTAAGGTTTAAAGGTACCCTCAGAGAAGATAAGAACATAGCAGAGCATTACAGAAAAGCTGAATAAATTTCTTTTCTAACAGAGTTAGGGAAGTTCCCATTTCTTTATGGGAGAGTTATTAAAGAATCTGTGACAAACTGAAGGATCAGTAGGAAAGGCTATAGTTTAAATGAACAAGATAAACAGATAATCACCAGAGCAAGACTGTGTTCTTCCAGGAGTTCTTAAGTGAATATATCTCAAACTATGGTGTATAACCTCTTGCTTAAAACCAGCATTTTATCTGAGAAGAGAAAGGTAATAAATGTGATTGTGATTTTTTTTGTAATGGTTCTAAGAGAGTCAGGGATCTACAGACATGGCATCTGGACCAGGATGAATTAATAAAGAATGTAATAAAAGAATTAGGAGAGGCAATAAAGATAGTGTGTTAAGGAGGAGTCAGCATAGCTCTTAGAAATAGGGCTTACGCCTTGCAAGTAATTCTGTTGAAGTTCCCTAAAGGAGTCACTAGGCATGTGAAAAGGGAGATCCAGCTGATACAGCCTATTCAGATTTCTAAAACACCCTCAGTGCAGTTACTCATCAAAGACTTTTCAAGAAGCTGAGCACCAATGGCAAAAAAATTGGCTAAAAGATGGGAAAAAGAAGGCGGGAGTTAAACAGAGAGTTTTCACAGTGAGGAAAGGCATTTTCCTTGCTTGGGAACTGGCATGGAAATAAAGCTGTTCAACATAGTCATACATGATATGATAAAAGTACTGTAATGCAAAACTTACTGTGAGAAGGGAGGTGATAAAATGTGCTGATATCAAGGTATTTGGGGTAGTAAAGATAAGTGCTGAGTGTGAGGAAGGACTTAATAATACTGAGCAACAGAGCAAGCTCAAACGCAGTGCAAATAATTGCAAAAATCTTCCTAACTTAGCATCTAAAATGATGGGGCCCGAGCTGGTTATTACCACTGAGGAATGAGCTCTTGGGCTGTAATAGTTTCAGAAAGCTGGTCATTCAATGCTTAGCAAGAGTGAAACTGCAAACAGAACATGAGCCATTATTAGCAAGGAACGAAGAACAAAGTGGAGAACAGCCTTATGCCATCAAGTGGTGTAAATCCATCAAGCCTCACAGCCTGGAAACTGCATGCAGTGCTAGTTCCCCCATTGCAAAAAGGGTATAGAAAAATACCACAAAAGGTGGTAGTTGTGCAATTAAGCTGTAGATCTTGCCTCAGGGTGCTGTGGATGCTAGGAGTTCAGATGGGTTTCAAGTGAGCCTGGGCAAACCTAAAGCAGCAAAACCCACGATTAGTTGTTAGGAAAAAATATCACTTCTCCCTCCAGAAAGTTCACTCCTTTCTAGATGTTGCATACAAATAGAATATAAATATATATA
>NW_009195152.1:0-529 GCF_000690835.1 Fulmarus glacialis | reverse complement strand
CACGCAGGACATCATCGGGGTCTTCCATGGGATCTCGCAGCACCACGACCTACCAGGGGACGCAAGCGGGGCTGGCCAGGGGGCATGCACCGGCCCCAGGCACCCACCACCCCTCTGCTCTGGGGTCACCTCCAGCCTCCCGTGGAGGCACAGCACACGCTGGGCATTGCACCACCGTCAACGGTGCTAATTAGCACCCGGTTGGGCCCCAAGGTGTAACGAGGCGCTGGGAGCCCCATGGGCTGGTGGCATTCCACGTCCCCGAGGACGTGCGCGGCCAGACAGATGCACCAGGACGCTCTCCCCAGCCCTGACACCGGGGTGTCCCTGCAGCACGGCTCCCCGGGAGCACCGGGATGGCCCGTGTCTGCCGAGCAGCTCCATCCCGGCCGGTGGGCGAGGGGCTCTGTGGGAGAGCACATCACCCCACTGGTGACTGGGTTCCCGGAGCCCCGAGGGGACCCAGGTTTCAGAGCCCAGGCATCAGCACCCCGGCGCTGGGTAATGCAATCGCTCGCCCCTGTCGGCC
>NW_009195151.1:0-227 GCF_000690835.1 Fulmarus glacialis | reverse complement strand
GGGGGTCACCCCTCCATCACCCCTGCCTGCTGCATGGCGCCTTCATCCTGCCTGCTGCGCGGCTCCAGCCCCCCTGCCTGCGTCATGCCTCCGACCCTGCTGCCTGCAGCAGGGCTCCGTCATCCTGCCTACAACCTCCTTCCAGCCCCACTGCCTGCAGCATGGCTCCGCCACCCCTGCCTGCAGCATTGCACCATCCTGCCTGCAGCATTGCTCCGCCACCCCCA
>NW_009195150.1:0-294 GCF_000690835.1 Fulmarus glacialis | reverse complement strand
GATGCGGGGAGAGCACTGACATCCATCGGACAAGGACCGTGAGGGGTGGGCAGTCCAGCACCCGCTGAGGGTGAGACCCCTGCGCGGTGATGCTCGGTGCCAGCCCGCGCGGGGCCCCCGCTACCTTGCAGAGCCAGCAGCGCGTTGTCTGACACCTCCAGGTGGACATCATTGCCAGCAGCCCGCAGCTCCGCCGCTCTGTCCTACCAGGGTGACAGTGGGCTGCTAGCACAGGGGCTGGGCTGGTGCCAGCCCCGCATGTGGCCGGGGGCGCCCCGCCCCCGCCCGCCACCA
>NW_009195149.1:383-982 GCF_000690835.1 Fulmarus glacialis | reverse complement strand
GTTCGGGGAGGAGGGGGGCTCCCGGGCACTGCCCGGCCGTGCCCACGCCGCAGCCTGGCCCTGCGGCCACCGGGAAGTGAACCGGGACCCCCGGGCAGCGGTCCAGGGCTTTAAGCTGAGGAGAGGTGGAGGTGCTTGGAGGATGCTGCTTGTCCGTGTGGATTCTCTGGGGTCTAATAGGGGGTTGTGCTATTGCAGCTATAGCTACTGGGAACCTCTCTGCCCGACCTGGAATCATTTTCATTAAATCCCCGGAGCTGAGGGGGCATGGGGCAGATCAGGGGCTGCCCTCCGGCCATTCCCCATCTCTTCTATTGCAGGCAGCGGGGGCAGGCAGTGAAAATTAAAGTGTCAAACATATTTCAAAGGAAATCCTTTGCGCCCAACACTCCTTTGGCCCGTGTGGTCCTTCGCCGCAGGATGTCGTGGAGGCCAAGACTCTGGCAATGATTAAAGAGGGATTTCCAGGACCACGGGACGAACAGGAACATCCAGTGCTTAAGAAAGACTCACTTTGTGCTTTCGGTGTTTGACGGGACATTGCTCAGGGACAATCGCCCTCCAGAGCCGGCACAGGGAGGGCGGATCCAGCTGCGGCC
>NW_009195149.1:0-361 GCF_000690835.1 Fulmarus glacialis | reverse complement strand
GGGGGCGGCCGGGGGGGGTGCCCTGCCTGCACTGGGGGTGCCCGGGGCTCTTCACGTTGGATCAACTGCTGGTGGCACGTTGGAGTGGTCCTGCTCCCCCGACACCCACATGTGCATCGTGCCCGGAGTGAGCCGCACACGCTCCTGGGGATGCTCTGGCGGGTTTTATCCGGGGAAAAGAGCCGGGGGCTGCTGCTTTGGGGAGCTCCCCTCTCCGAGGGTAGCGCAGGGCGTCCTCGTCAGCCAGCGAGGGCAGGGTGCTGCGGGGGTCCCCGGGGGTCCCCGCTCCTCCCGGCACGGAGCGACCTTAAAGCTTGGCTGAGCTTGGCGGTGGCCCCGGCGCTGGCAGTGCCCCGAGCCT
>NW_009195148.1:498-9935 GCF_000690835.1 Fulmarus glacialis | reverse complement strand
ACATACAGGTGGCTGCTGCGTGGCTCCCACATCGACATGTGGTGTCTCCTTCGCCTGTCTCTTCTGGGGAGGAAAAACAAACGGGTTCAATCCCCCCTTCACCCCTCCTTCGACTCGTGTGGGCAACGCAGAGAGGTGTCCCCCCCCCGCCCAGGGCAGCCGGCATCTCTTTGCCTGTCGGCCGCCGGCTACCGGGATGCCGGAGTGCAGCAGCCAGCAGTGAACCCCCCCCCAAGGAGCTGCCTGCAGGGCTGCCCACACTCACGTGCTGCGATCCATTTCGTGGAGGCCACAGACCCTTCTCCGCGCTGGCCAGCCGGGCAGCAGCGGCACGAGGAGAGCGGTGCAGGCTGCAGCCCCTCAGAAGCCCCGCTACATCCTTGGATATTTAACAACTTTTTCAAACTGCTCCAAATTCACTTCTCCTAAGCAACACGTGGCAATTTTGCAGAGGAAGCGATGTGTCAGGCCAGCTCCGAGCTGCTCAGAGCCGTCACCGTGGGTTGACGCTGCCCTGAGACCGCAGAGGGGAACGTGAAGCTCCCCAGCAAAAGCAAGGCACGAGCCCAGGGCTGAGATGCCCCAGACCCCCTGTCACCTCAGCAGCCCCGACACAGAGAAGCTCAACAGGGCTGTCAATGCCCTTCACCCCCACCGACTGCAGGCAGCTGGGGACATTTGAGGCTTTATCCTTTGTAGCAGCACAGAAAAGATTCAGATACGCACAGCTCCAAGCAAACAGCCGCGAGCATACGCAAATGTGCATGCAGTGATTTACAGGCTTTGCTTTTTGCAAACGCCATGTGTGTGCGCAGGACGTGCAAGCAAATATACTCCAACCACACGGGACCAAGCACCCCGCACGCACGCAGAGCTCACGCAGGCGAGACGGGGTGCATCTCGCTGCCGTCCTGCGAGTGCAGCGATACCCTCAGCCCCTGGGTGAGTCACGCTGGTGATTGCCTCCTTACGGCTTCGTGCACGGGAACAGCCCGGTGCCACGCTCAAGGAAGAGATTGAATTGCACAGCCGAGCTGTGCGGGCAGGACCTGCAGGCAGGGATCTGCTGCCATCCCCGCAGCAAGTGGCCGAGCCTTCAAAACGCATCCACGCACCACGTTAGGCACCAACACATGACAGCATCCGCATGCGTCCATCTGGCCACCCACTCGTCAAACAGCCCCGAGCCATCTGCACCAACGGCGCCCATGTACAAATACAATACTCCGATCGGCACCGCAGCCGCCCACGCCAACCTGGCCACGTGGGAGCACCCATCCCCGAGTGCCACCGGACCTCTCCGCAGGCAGGAAGGCGTGTACCAAACCTGCCTGCGCTGGGTACCCACATAGAAATGAAGCCATCTGTGTCTGCCCAAACGCAGAGATCGGCTCAGCTTCACCGTCCCGAGTTTCCGACAGCCCTTTGGTACCGGCTCTGCTCTGGCTTGTCTCTTGCTACGATGTCCCCACCGGCCCTCCCCGGCTGCTGGCATCAGCGTTGCACCGCTGAAGGCACATCAGACCTGATGCTGGAGAGGGTTGCCCCCACGGGATCGCACCCCCTTCCTGCCCCTGACACTATCCATCCTGATGAGGGGGAGGAGCTGGAAAAGAGATCTGCAAGTATCGATACCTCCCGTTTCAATGCCACTAGAACAACAACAAACGGTTAAAGGGATCTGTTTTCCTAACCAGCTATATCTGAGAATGGCTAGAAAACTCTAGCAGGGATGTGCAGAGTGGGCAAATCTTTTAGTGCCCTAATATAGTCCATCTCTCCCTCCTCTTCTCTCCTATTTGTCCATCCTCCAGCCTCTTCTGCTGCCTATATCGCTTTATTCCCTCGCTTTATCCGACACATTCCCACTGGTAGCCAGAGACGGTCATTACACACAGACTCTGCCATCTCTCCCGTAAACCACCCCCCCGATACTTGGCCAGGCACAGATTTATTATGAACATCCCATCACCCCCAAACCAGGGCGATATCTGCGGCTGCTGGGAGACCAGGCAGGGCTTACAAGTACCCCCAGCTCCTGCCGCCCCTAAAACCACGGGCGATGCATGCGGGATGGGGGACCATCGCATCCCACCGCTGCCAAGCCAGGGAGCTGGGGCTGTTCCCAACGCTGCCTCCGACCCCCCCAGATCAGTGCTCGCCTGAAGACAGCGGTTTCTCTCAGCAAATCTGCAAGAGATTCTGCCGTGTACGAGCTTGGCTGGATTTCAAAGCATAACGAAACCTAAAATTCCCTGGGAAGGGATTCTATAAAAAAAGAAAAAAAAAAAAAAAAAAATCCTTTCAGCCGTACTGAAATGTACTGTTTTGGGAAACAAATCAAAAACGCCTCTTTCCAATGTTGACTTTGAAAGTTTTATGTGATTTAGACCATATGACACTGCAAAATAAAGGGAAAAAAGGCGTCTAGAAAGGAAAAAACAGATTTTTTTTCTGCTGAAACACAGAGACAAGGCTCCTTAACACCATGCCGGGGGTTTATGTGGTTTGGGGCTTTTTTTTCTTGCCCAAATCAAATTTCTGTACAATCAAACGCGGGTTCACAAACCTGCTCCATCTCTCCTAACTGCGTTTGCTACCAGGGAAGGAACCCGAGGGAGATTTGTGACACCCCTGCTCCCTTCTCCCCCAGCCCTGGCTGCAATGCCGCAGCTCCGCCACGAAGAAAAGCTCCCCGGGAACAAATATCACCCCTCCTCAAGAAAAAACAGAGATACCTTCCTCCTCCCCAGCCTCTTTCCCCACCCCTAGCAGCAGTCCTGAGTGTTTGAGTTGTACATTTGGGGCAGAAAGCCTCTTTTAGCGGATTTCTGCCATGCCCAAGCTCTGAGGCTGCAGGGGTGAGCTGGTCCCCGCTCCGACACCTCTCCGCAGGCACCGCTGCTCTAGGAGCACGCTCCTGGATCTTCATCCATCCTCAGGAAGACACCCCGAGAGGGAGTCACCCCAAGAGGGAGTCACCCCGTGCGGGGACCCCTTTTTATTGCGGCAGCCCCGCAAGCAGCTGTGCCGGGCTCCGCTTCAGCCCTCCCCGGTGCTGACCGGTGGGCTTGGGGGGGTACCGGGATAGCGGTTGGGGGGGGGTCACTCACTCGATAGCAGGCATGTTTGGGGCAGACATGGGGCTGACTTCTTTGGCTTTCTGAAGGGCGTGCTTCTGGTTAAAGGCCTCCTCTTCCTCCTGCTCATCCTGCGGAGGAAAGAGGGGAGTTGCTTAGTGGGATGCTGGGGTTTCAAGGGAAGGCTGGGGTTTCAAGTGGGATGGGGGGGTTTCAAGGCTTCGGAGGCAGCGAAGGATGCAGGGGGCTGCCTTAGGTGCCAAGGCGTGTGGGAGAAAAGGGGTGCAGGCACCTGTATTTCCAGAGACAGCCTTTATTTTATGATGGGGACGCAACTTCCCCACTACGCCAGATCTTACACCAGCCGTTATTTATGATGGGGACGCAACTTCCCCACTACGCCAGATCTTACTGAAGGTGTCAGCGCTACTTAAATTAAGTGAACCCAGCCCACTCCAGGCTGTGCACGCTAGAACAGCCCCAGACGGCGTAGACCAGCTCAGCCCTCCCTTCTTCACAGCCACGGGGCGAGACAGGCATCCCCCCGATGGCGTGGGTGGCAAGGCATCCATGAATGACCCCTGGGAGGCAAGGCATCCATGAATGACCCCGGCAGAGCCCGTATTGCTTTAATGAGTACGGTTGTGTCTCTGGAGCAAAAAATGTCATTAGGAGTCATTAGCACGCACTCAGCCTTTTCAAAAACTCAGCGCTCCCTTAATTGATGCCGCTGGTACGCTGCGGGGCTCTCCCACTCCTCTCACCCCAGCGGCAGGCGGCAGCCCCTCGAAGTGGCAACCCCGGAGGACAGGGACCCCCGCACACACCCTTCAGGCAAACAAGCACCATGCCCCATTTCGTTTGCTGCTGGCGGGTCAGATTTACCCCAGCGTGGAAGCCTCTCAAGTAAGCCCCAAGGACCTGGTAATAGGCGGGGGCTCTGCAATAAAACAGGCACCGTAGGATGGCTGACCCCCTCCAAAGGGCAGCAACGACCCTTGCAGCTCTCGCCTACTCACCGTTATCCAGATGGTGCCCCAATATTTTAGCATTCCCCAAATATTTCCCAGCATGGTCTTAAAACCAGCTAAGCCCAATAACCTTCTCGAGCACCATCCTAAATTGCACCCTAAATCACATCCACTGCCCTGCGGGCAGATGGCGAATAAATACTGACACTGGGAAAGCGCTTCCCGCTCCGCATCTCCGGAGTGCTTGGGCAAATAACCCTCCCCACAGCAGACAGATGAGGATTATCTTGATCTGACCGGACTGACAAAACTGGGGAGCTTAAATGGAGAAATAGTTAAGCCACACTCGATAGGAACTGTGGGTGCTCCTGGAGAGACATGAGACCAGTGGGTTTAAGCACTTTCCTAAATCAAAGCCTAAAGGGCTTTGCCCAGCGATACGGGTTTGCGTTTCAGTGGAGCACCCTGCGTACCCTTCCTGGAGGAAGAGCCCCACTTCCATTTTGACCTGACCTCTGTCCAAAGCAGGCTGAGCTAAAGGACAAGGTGGCCCCAGCTCTGGAGCGAGGACAGTCACAGGCAGTGCTCCTGGTGCTTTTCCTGCCGGCCCTCTCCTTCACTCTCTTCACACCAGCAAGAGAAGAAAAACGAGCAACTGGAACGTACCTTGGTGAGCTCCTGAGCATTGGCCAGGTTGTCCACCGCAATAGCTAAGAACACATTCAGCAGAGTATCTGCGAGCAGCTAAGGATGCACAAGGCACGTGTTAAGGACATGGGTGTCTGCAGCCACCAAGGGAGGGTGGCCCTGACGGCTCCTCACCAGCCCAGTGAGGGACAGCCAGAGGGACAAACTCCTCACCCATCCCATATATACAGCCCTCAGTGCACCTCCAGACAGCTCCTTCTCTGCATTTGGGATATCCAGGACTGCTGCATGTGTGATGGGACTCCCTCAATTGGGAGAGGAGGAAGGAGCAGTGGGTGGGGAGGTGGGTGCCCCCAGAAGAGGGAGATGAGATGGGGTTGTCTCCACTAAAAGCACAGCAGCCAGGTGGATACAGTTTCCAAACAAGGTGAGGACGATGAAATAGATGGAGGACCACATGCCTGAGCGAACGCCTCCCTGGGAGCGGATGCCGTTGTACATCACCTCGTTCCAGTCCTCACCCGTCAGGATCTGCGGGAAAGCAAGCCAGCAGCTCTGTCATCCGCACCTTCTCGTCACCTGGACAGCCCCCTCGATCCGTCCTACCAAGGCGCAGGAGCCAAGTACAGAGACCCTGTGCGGGGGATAACCCAGCTCTACAGCTGCAGCACTTGAGGGAGATGGTGCTGGATACTGCTGAGGATTTAGGTTTCCTCAGAAGAGTTTTGAAACTCTTCCGCCTTCTGTAACAGAGGTGGAAGAGTTTCCATCTCTTGCGATCTGCTTTGTTATAAAGGAGGAGAGGGAGGAAGCGAGTTATATCCTAACAGCTGATAGAGGGGAACTTGTTTGGTTTAAAGAGCCCCTTCCAACCAGGGGGGAGTGAGCAGGTGGTCCCAAGTCCCTTTGATTGTGTCCCCTTGCAGCCCAGCTCCTACCTGGAACACCGTCATGATGGCCGCGGGGAAAGTGTCAAAGTTGGCCGATGGTGTCCCATCGATGAAGTTAAACCTGGAAGCGGAACCGGGAGGATATAAATGGGCTGGAATATCAAGGTCATCAAATCCCTGACTGCTGTGCTATCAGCTCTCTTAGCACACCTCTTAGGTCCTCTTAGGAGGACCTTTCCCCACTCTAAGGAAGGTCTCCTGAGCATTTAGTGCCAGAACCCAAAACGTCTCCCGGCCAGAAGGACCCACACAGCCCAGAGGCACCTGCCCAAGCAGGGACTTTTGTATAGGAGAGGTACCACTGTTAGCAGCGGGCTGAGGGGCAAGGCTACAGTCTTCCTGGGCACCCAGGAGGGTGTCAATACTTTGCTTTAACATCAAGAAATTCCTTTCCCCCAGATTTGAAACAACCTACCTGCCTCCAAACAGCTGCATTCCCAGCAGAGCAAAGACTACAATGAAGAGGAAGAGGAGGAAGAGCAGACTGATAATAGACTTCATGGAGCTCATCAGCGAGACCACCAAATTCCTCAGGGATGCCCAGTACCTAGAAAACAGAGACAGTGGAGTACTTGCAGCGATGCTAACAGGAGAACAGGAGTGACTGGATCTGGGCTGCAGCCACAGTCCAAGCAGAGGGTGACAGGCACGGACGGTTGGTACATACTTGGTTATTTTAAATATTCGCAGAAGACGAAGGGCTCGTAGGACACTGATCCCAAAAGAGGTTCCTGGTCTGAAGATAGCCCAAACCACTTCGAAGATGCTTCCCACTGTGACCTGAGAAGCAGACGTGGCCATGAATCAAAGTCAGGCTCCGGACGGGCTGTTGCAGGAAACCTTCACGTGCCTTAAGACAAGGCACCCATCATCCTGACCAAGACCTGGTGTCTCGGTCTGTCATGGGCAGGCTGTCCCAGCAGAAACAGTTCCCCTGCCCACTGCGAGGGCCATCCCGTTCTTCTCCCCCTTGGTGCCTTGTGCTGCAGACACCTGCCAAACATCTGCCCCCACACCCAGAGCATCTCTGGGGCCTCTTACCCCACAGTCGAAGCAGTTGAAGGAAGAATGGAAGTAAAGGCGTGGCCCCATCCCGTACATCTTTAAGGACATCTCCAGGAGGAAGAGTCCAAGAAACAGGAACTCTGCATAGTCTGAAAGAGAAAATCCAGATGCGCTACCCTTGGGGCACCGAGCTGCGCGGAACATCCTGCATGCGCCCACCTATAGCCCGTATAGCACCCCACAGAGATGGGACAAGTCGAGGACCACGCTGCTTCCCCAAGCTCTCAGGGTTTGGGACGAGGGAAGCTTGTCTGCGAGGAGCTAAATTGTGTATAACAGAGCACCAACCCCACAAGTTAATCTTTCAGGGTAGGTGCAGTGGTGTCCCAGGGGTTTGAGAAGACCAAAGATGGCCAGCATGGAGCAGAGCAGCTCTTTAGCATTATATGACAGTGGTTGAGGCGTCTGCAAAGACATTAACCACATGACACAGTAGGGAAATATTAGCAACCTGGATTTAAATCATTGCACGGCTGGAACTTGGCCAGGGAAACCGAGCTGAACAGCCAAGAGCCAGTGAAAAGCTTCTCCAGCTATTTCTTGAACATTAGCAGGCAAGAGTCTGGCTCTTCACCTTGTCCAAAAGATGCTTCTCACCACGACCAGCTGCCGTACCACACCGTGGCGTGCTGGGATCCCGGCAGGCCTGAGCGTGCTAATGCAAATTTGGGCAGGCCTGGTGCTTGACAGGGACATTTTCAAGGTGAGTAAGAATAACACGGCTGAGAAAGCAGCACTGTCCCTACTGCAGCAGCTCAGGAGTAACACATGGCTGCTGTGGGGTTGACCACGCTGCTCCGCAGTTAGCACCACGCTAGAATAGACATGGGTGTACTGCCTCCGAGACCTGACCTTGTACCGTGGCCCATGGTGGGCTGGGGGATGCTCCAGTAACTGCTTTCAAGCTTGGGATCTCCATGCCGTGCTCTGCACCAAAACTTTAACCAGGAGGTTCTCCCATGACCGGTCCCATCCCGGCAAACTCACGCCTTTCCAGCAACTGCTTGTGGGCATTCAAAGATGGATCTCCAGCAAGCTTTCCATCACCACTGTTCACAATTTTAGGATAAACCCAACTGAGACCTGCAGTCTGTTTCTCTCTCTTGACAAACACATCGGAGGTTTTGCCTGCCCACGCAGTGCTCTCACACCCACACAAAGCCCAGGGACTCACAGAGGAAGTGGGTGAGCCAGGCTGGCTGGTTGTGATGGACGATGGCCACGCAGGCAGTGTTGAGAGCCACCAGGCTCAAGACAATCCAGTAGAAGACCTGGGATTTCACCATGTGGCGAACAGAGATGCGCAGGAGTCGCTCCTTGTGCCGTAAGTAGGAGGCACCATCAACTCTGGCACCTTTGAGGCCAGAGTGACTCAAGGGGTTACCTAAGGGAAAAGAGGGGAGAGAAGGAGTTGGGTGCTCCAGTCAAGGTGAGAGAAGGAGTTGGGTGCTCCAGCCTTCCCTGCAACAGGAGGCAGGACAGACGGCTCACAGACATTGCTTTTATGGGACATGACTTCACCACACAGTTTTTAAATGGTACAGGGGGCAGCGGGTGGTTTGCCCCCTTTGCTGTCAAACGAGCAGCAGATCTGTGACTATCTCCACGTGGTAGGCGCAACCCCCGCAACTCAATAAACTAGCAGAGGTTTTGGGGAGGAAAGCTCCAAACTGCACTAACCCAAGGTTGGATGAAGAGGTCTTCTTTGTGCCAGCCTCCGCTCGCCCACGGAGGAGATATCGACGCAGTGCTCGTCGCTTGAGTCGCGGTTCATGGCATCCGTCCGGTTCCTTTTGATGGTGGCTCGCCTGAGCACTGGGAAGGGAAGAAGAAGGGGTGTTGGTGGCCCAACTCTGCCAGTAGCCAGCTCGTTGGATCATGACTTGGTGATCTATACTTGGTTAACTCAGGTCTGGTAACAGGACGGAGATACCCAGGTTACCGTAGTCCAGAGCTATCCCCGTGTGGGACCAGACATCTCCTGGCCTCCATGCTCTCTTAGGGGTTATGCTGTCAATCCATTTCCCCACACCCCTCTCTCAGGCCACAGACCCCACAGGGGCATCCCCAAACCTCCCTCCTCTCATCGTAGCTAGAGGGTTTCAACCTTCAGCTGCGGGCAGGCAGAAGGAAAGGCAAGGCAGGTGCTTAGGCAGGGCATTGCTTGTCTTACCTTCTAAGGCTGAGGTCCCAGCATTTTTGTTCTCTTCAGCCAGCATGACTTCCTCTATGCAAAACACAGAGTTCAGCATCAGGAGACGAGACACAGTTGGCTGAGGGCATCAGACCTCACTGCCTTGTACCTAAGCACTCTGCCCAGCCCGATGGCTGCTCTAGGTTGCAAACTCTTGTCAAGTATTGGTTAAGTGTGCAAAAGCAAATTCTGGAGGGTGGCAAGTGGCAACTACCACACGTTGCATCAGAAAGAAAAATTACTTGTAATCAACCCTTTTTCCTCCAATGTCGTTAACCCCGCTAAAGCAGTTGAACATTGTGGACAGGTCTGGGATTCAACATCCCAACCCAAAGCTGAGGTCTGGGGCTCAGGCCTCGTTTCAAGTTACCATCCTTTTTCCAGTCTGAACGCTAGATGAAAGTGTAAATCTTCCCTTCCCAGAGCTGAACACACTGAACAGATCCCCACGAGGTGCAAGCAAGGACGGGGGCTGTGGCAGTTCGGTGACCAGGACCCACAGGCTGTTGCGCATGGCTGGGTGTCAGCA
>NW_009195148.1:0-441 GCF_000690835.1 Fulmarus glacialis | reverse complement strand
AAGGAGTGCCCCCCCCTCAGGTGTGCTCCAGGAGCAGCCTCAACTGGAAAACCACTGCCACCGTTCACTGCTCTACTCTCCCCTTGCCCACCACTGCAGGGGACTCCAGCAAACATCAAGAGAAAGGAAACCATGGCAGCGCAAAGCTCGCAGCAGCGATGCTCACAGCCCTCCCTGGAGATGTAATACGCCTCAAGTTCAACTTAGGACAGTTTCATACCACAGAACATGAGGTTTCATCAGCTGTTGGCAATGTCCTTGCTTGCAGCCTGGCCGGACCATCACACCACCTGGGGCCGAGCTCACCCCTGCACCCAACGCCACCATGTGAGCACCTGTGCAACTTTGGGGTTGCACTGGATGATGCTCAGGGGATCCCTTTCCATCCCCACCCCTCTGCATGACCAGCACCATTCAGTGCCCGCCACCCCCCTAACAGCC
>NW_009195147.1:623-1051 GCF_000690835.1 Fulmarus glacialis | reverse complement strand
GAGTCTCGCTGCACGAGGCTGCCCCAGTCCCGATGCACAAGAAGCCGGTGCACGAGGCCTGGCCCGATCCTGGTGCACGAGGAGCCGGTGCACGAGGCCAGCCCAGTCCCGGTGCACGAGGCCGTCCCGCTCCCAGTGCACGAGGTCGCCCCAGTCCCGGTGCACGAGGAGCTGTTGCACGAGGAGCCGGTGCACGTGGCCTCCCCGCCCCCATTGCACGAGGACCCGATGCACGAGGAGCTAATGTACGAGGCCACCCCTGTCCCGGTGCACGAGGAGCCGTTGCACGAGGCCGCCTTGTTCCCGTCGCACGAGGAGCTGTTGCACGAGGCCTCCCTGCTCCCCTTGCCTGAGATGCCGGTGCACGAGGAGCCGTTGCACGAGGAGCCGTCACACAAGCCCTCCCTGCTCCCATTGCCCGGGGCGCC
>NW_009195147.1:0-215 GCF_000690835.1 Fulmarus glacialis | reverse complement strand
TCGCGGAGCGCCCCCTGCCCCTCGTTGCACGAGGAGCCCTTGCACGGGGAGCCCTTGCACGAGGCCCCCCCGCTCCTGTCGCACGAGGAGCCCTTGCACGGGGAGCCCTCGCACGAGGAGCCCTTGCACGAGGCCTCCCCTCGCACCAGGGCTTCCCCGTGGCGCACGAGGCCGGGGAGAGGGGGGGGCGGGGGTGTCCTTCACCCCCTCTTGCC
>NW_009195146.1:0-3654 GCF_000690835.1 Fulmarus glacialis | reverse complement strand
GGGGGATTGGAAAAGACCACTTCACTGCAAATACCGGTGCGCTGCAATAAAGCAGCTTTTGAAGAAAGACCTCTCCCTTCGTCTTACAGGGGAGCATTAACATTTACATATAAGGTAGCAGTTACCTGGTTTTAATTTTATTTTAAAAAGGAGGGGTGCGGGGGGAGAGAATTAATCGAAGATCTGAGGCACCAAGCTCTCCGCAGGAGCAAGAAAAGAGCGCCTGCGACGTGCAGCTGATTGAGTGGGTCACCTTGGGCGAGGTACCTGTGACCTCTCTGTACCTGAGCGACTCCTCACAGAAAACGGTGCTCACAGTCTTCACTGCCCTGGTAATGTTCTTTGATTTCTGTATCTGGAAAAATGCACAGAATTGGATTATATGTAATGATTGCATAACAGATCTCAATGAGGAAAGTTTCATATGAAAACTCAGGAATAGTTGATTTTCTGCCGATGACTGTAACGGGCCAGTCTAGCCGCTGTACTCACACTGCTGAAGATGTCAGTGGAGTTAGTTATCTGAACAATTTCTTGCCACTCTGAGCCATCTGGGCCTCTAAACACCAAGAGGAGCCTTTTGTCTGGAAACCGCTTGGAAATTTGGAAAGATTTTTCCAGATGTTTATGAAATACGCTTGATGACCTTGAGCAAGCATTCTTAGGTCTGACATGTAAAAAAGATGAATATTAATTCATCTACTTGATATTTCCATATATGTTATTCTTGACCGTGTGAGCAATACACATTTGATACACTGGCTATAGCAGCAGAATTAAGTTTGCAAACAATTTCTATGACAAAGGCATTAGGATACACTAGAATTCAAGGTTGAAGTTTATACTTTTTGTTTCTGTATTGGCATTGATCTAAGGAGCATCTTCAGCAGTTCATTTTTAGCAGTGGCTGATTCATAACAAGTAGTATTTTTACCATAATTATGTTTGGGGTTTGTTTTTTAATGCACAACTGGGGTACAGAGCACAAGAAGTGGGACTCAGGTGTGTGTAAAATTCAGGTTAAAAAGTACTATTGTTTCATGACCGACACTCTAGAACGAATGACTCCAGTTTACATAGGTGATCTGTCTTAGAGTTTTCCCTGCACTCCTCTGAATTGCTTTTCAAAACTATATCCCTTCTGGAAAATTTTCCTGGTCATTTCAATGTCATTACAGGGGCATTTAATTAAAATAAATGCACTAACACCACTTGTCCATCCCACTTCTCAGCTACAGGTCACTGTTTCTACAGGCTGGCATGTGTTATGCTTCAGCTATTCCTATGCGTCATGTAGCATATTAGCTTTAATTTTTGAAATAAGTGGGTTTTCAGTGATACAGCGGGCTTTGAATTTGGACAGTTGAAGCAGAGCATGTGCTGTCTTGTTCCACCAAGTAATTTCAGACAGAATGTAGGGGTGGACAAATAGGGACAGCAGCATCTTCAGTAACTGCAATAGATTTGCCAGAGGATGTTTGCTTAAACCATCTCTGTAGAATAATTCCATCATGATGAAAGAAAAAATGATCTCGTTTTACCTCTCCTGTTCCTTTTCTTCTGTCATATCATCCTGCCCCATCTCTATTTCACCACATTTATCTTCTAGTTTGAGGTCTCTGCTGGGAATGCTTTGCTAGTATACGAAGTAGACCAACAAAATAGTGCTAATATTAGCATCTTTCCTGCCTGCTAAACTATGCTTTTGCCAGCATACCTTGCTTCAGCCATCTCCTTTTTCCTCCAAGAAAAATAAACTGTGCTGGGTAATGGTCAGATTTATCAAAAATTTATTATCTATGTGAGGGGCATTTGCCATCAGGTATGTCAGTTGTAAAATGTTACCTCCATCCACCCTAAACTGGCAGAGACATGCCTAGAAAATTATACACTTTGCTTATGAAAATGATGAAGTTTAGTCTAGATATAGCAAATACAGTTTTGCCGGCACAGAACCCTACTGTTTTCACATTTCCATGCTTCAAGTACTTGGGGTTCTTTAACTATATGTCAAAAAAAAAAAAAAAAAGAGCGTGTGATTATTTCATTTATGTATAAACGTATTTAAACTCCATATTTTGGTTCCTGAACTATATGGATGGATGATAAACAGTGGCCAGCAACACTGTTTTGCAGGTAATGAACTTTGAGCCATCGGTGAATTTTGCTTGGGAAGACTGTTTGCCTGAATAGTAGTTAAATGGTCAGATAAAAGTATTACCTCTAGAGGCATGCAACTGGTTTTAGTTACATGTGGAAGCTTGATTCTACAAGCCCAACACATGCAGGATCCAGTTGTTTTTTGTCCGTCCGTCCGTCCCCCCCCCGTCCCCCCCCATTAGGGGGATTGGAGCACCAGGCCCCATGAATACGTAGCTATATTTAAATACTGCCCAAGGCCACAGCCAGGCTACTCACAAAACACTTTCTGAGAAGCTGGATGGATGAGTAGGTTGAATTTCAAAATTTGTCACATCCTTTAAAAATACAGTTTTGTTTGTTCTTAGTCTCAATCTCATTTTGAAATATCTTTCAATTTCAGGATAAGGAGTAACACTTGAAAGGGATGTGCTTGATGTTTGGCTTGGCTGTTGCCTTCTACCTGTTGCCAGGATCACAGAGCTGATGGTAGTGAAGCCATGGGAAAAAAGTGTAAGGAAAGGTTATGTGCGTCAGCAACACTTTCTTATACTATCAAGAGTACAGTTATCTGTTCCAACAAAATAGAGTGATTTATATTTTGTTGTCCTTGAACTTCTACATAAACAGGTAAAGTCAGTTTATTCCCTTGTGCATTTATTTGCATACTTCTGATACAGTGTCATTCTGGTTATACATTTCATAACCTTACTGCAAGAGGACATGAACCCCCATCAACTTCTTTCTCTCTAACCTTTCTCAGCTCCTTTGAGTGCTAATGTACCATGACTGTGCCACTACCCGGTTGTGAAGTCTGTGTTATTTCACAACTACCCAGTGGTGAAGTCTGTGTCCTCTGAAAGAGGACAGGCCATCTTTCCAGATAGTTTTATAAAACGGTTTGTTGATACTACCCGTTGAGTAATTCCGAACAGCATGTTTTATCCCTCTATAACAAGAGTAACGCTAAGGGATACAGTTGCCCTACCCCCTTAAATTGGGGCTGCCAATTTTCTGCCAATTTTCCTCCCCTCTCCCCCCCCCGGTCCTATGGAAACAATTATGGGTGGCTTTGACCATGGGGGAAAGATATTCAGAAATCATAGACTCTGAAAAGACTTCTTTCTTAAGTAAAGATTACTTGCCTGAGTGAATACTGAACCTACAGATTTCCAAAGAATTCCAGGTTAAATAAATTGGGGTTACAGTTATGCAACTCTGTGCATATTCAGTAATTCTTGAAGCTAATAATACTTTTATTAATTATTTTAAATATATACTGAAAAAATGTAGATGTTACTAGCTTTTAAATTCTTATATGGGCGGGGAAAAAAGCTGAGGAAAATCTGGAGCATGCCTCCCATCGATTTGTTGTTTTTTGACAAAGACTTGGATGTTTTTCTGCATTTAGATAATTTCTTCCTCAAAATTTGTATTTCAAGTGGCAAGTTCAGAACCCCGTAGTCCATAAGCAGGCCGATACGTTGGGAGTATTTTGGAGAAAACGCTGAGCAA
>NW_009195145.1:0-3158 GCF_000690835.1 Fulmarus glacialis | reverse complement strand
GCTTTTGCCACTTGTGTTTACCAGCTGCTATAGAGCAAATCTGACTCCTGGGGAGCCCCTTGGGCTGAGACCCCTGCTCCTCCTGGCACACTGAGACAGAACAAATCAGAACTGAATGGAGGGAGCAGCATGAACGTCCTCTTGAGAAGGAGAGAGGCAAAGTGGGAGTTTTCTCTGAGAAACAGAACAGATTTTCCTGAGAGAAGCCTGCCCTGACATGTCCATGTCTTTTCCTCCTTGGACAGCACCCAAGTCCCAGAGGGACCAAATGTCCCACACCAGCTCCATCACTGAATTCCTCCTCCTACGCGGGAGCTGCAGCTCTTGCACTTCTGGCTCTTCCTGGGCATCTACCTGGCTGCCCTCCTGGGCAACGGCCTCATCATCACCGCCATAGCCTGCGACCACCGCTTCCACACCCCCATGTATTTCTCTCTCCTCAACCTCTCCTCGTCGACCTGGGCTTCATCTCCACCACTTTCCCCAAATCCATGGCCAATTCCCTTTTGGATACCAGGGCCATTTCCTATGCAGGATGTGCCGCCCAGGTCTTTCTGTTTGTCTGTTCGATGTCCTCAGAGTTTTATCTTTGCGCTGTCATGGCTTACGACACTTCTTCATCTGCTTCACTGCTATTTGCGAACCCCTGCATACGGGACCCTCCTGGGCAGCAGAGCTTGTGTCCACATGGCAGCAGCTGCCTGGGGCCGTGGGTTTCTCGATGCTCTGCTGCACACTGCCAATACCTTTTCACTACCACTCTGCCAATGCAGTGCCATAAACCAGTTCTTCTGTGAAATCCCCCAGATCCTCAACTCTCCTGCTCAGGCTCCTACCTCAGGGAAGTTGAGGTCCTTGTTGTTAGTCTCTGTTTAGCATTTGGGTGTTTTGTTTTCATTCTTTTCTCCTATGTGCAGATCTTCAGGGCTGTGCTGAGGATCCCCTCCAGGCAGGGACGGCACAAAGCCTTTTCCACGTGCCTCCCTCACCTGGCTGTGATCTCGCTGTTTGTCAGCACTGCCATGTTTGCTTACTTGAAGCCCCCCTCCATTCCCTCCCCAGCCCTAGATTTAATGATGGCTGTTCTGTACTCGGTTATGCCTCCAGCAGTGAACCCCCTCATCTACAGCATGAAGAATCAGGAGCTCAAGGATGCCCTGAGGAAACTGATTTCATCAACACCTTTTTAGCAGTGATAAACTTCCCATCAAGGCACGAACTTGATCTCTGTCACCTGGAGTCTGTATAAAGGTGTCAAACACTGGGTCAGAGCTGAATCCCTCACAGTATCTCTGTAATAAAATGGGTTCTCCTCTGGACCATGGGCTTTTCTTCCAAAGCTGGTGTCAGGAATAGGCATGAGCGATTGCATCCCCAGAAGGATGTTGCTCAGGATTGTGCATGGCTGCAGGAGCAAAAATGTGTCAGTCACATTGTTACCTGTTAGCAACTGAGGTTTGGATTTCAAACTCACCCACCAGTGTCTAGTGACAGTGGAGGCAATGACTGGTCACTGAGTTTGATACTTGGGGCTGTCCCATATTGGACTTGGCAGACGACATCATTCTTGAAGGGAAACTGGAGGTGCCTGGAGAGCCTGAGGGATCTCCAGGGACAGCATGTGCCTGGGGTAGGCAGTGACTGGAGCCCCACAGGTTGAGAGAGCACCAAAGGTAAAGTGCTGAACTGAGGTATCCACAGGGAAAGGACTCTGCAATCCCAGAGGAGGCAGCAGGGACCCAGCAGCATGGGGAAGGTAGGCTGAAGAGTGATTAATGTCACCCTTACGCAGTGGAGGCCCACTCACCTGTAACGTTAATGCACAAGAAGGTTGTGGGTCCCTCAGAATTGTTCCATCAGGGCTTGCAGACACTGGTACATGTCTTGGACCATCCCTGGCACCTCAAATGCCACCGGGTCTTTAGCTGACTGCCACCCTCCAGCCCCACTGATTAAAGAGGATGTTCAGACCAGGGGCTCACATAAAAGTGCTTCTTTTGTGCACACCTGAACTACAGCAAGAGGAATCCCAGCTTCTGTGGGGTGCATGGGGGGAGGCAGCAGGGACCCAGCAGGCGTGGGGAGGGAGGTTGGAGAGTCATTTGCACGCCCATAGTAAAAAATCTTTGGGCTGCATCTAGTGGAGCACCCAAAAACCTCTGGTGGCTTAGGATTAAATAAGAAAGAGAAATTCATTTCTCTTGCGCATGCACGTTCAGGGCTCTATGGCTCTATGGCTCTATGGCTGGGCAGCAGGAGTTATTGGAGAGGTCCCATCATCAGGTCTCTTGTTCTGTCCTGGGGAGCAGGGAAAGTCGTGGGGATGGTGGGAAGGAAAAGGCTGTCTTGGTGAGTGGTGTCCTGGATACAAGGGGGTCATTAGCCTCTGTTTCCTCGTGCCATTGCTAGTTTTCAGTCTTGGGGCTGACAGGAGGCTGACCCCCCCCTCTCTGCTGCTGCCTCCTCCCCCCACCTTCCCAGGGCTGCTCTTCCCTTCAGAGAGGCTCGGGCTGTGGTGGGAGATCCCAGAGCCCTGCAACACTCTATGGTGGGCACTGGGGAGAGCTGGGATGGGGCAGAGCTTGTCTGGAAAGTGCCTGCCAGAGGGAAATGGAGAGGAGCACTGAGCTCTTCAGTGTGACTGGGGAGTGTGTGGGCACACAGCCTTGTGCTCACGGTGCACAGCCTGGACTTGTTGCAGAGAAAACAAGTGTGGAAAGTGCAGAAGAGGAGCCTGGTTTGTTCCCTTGCTCCCTGGACAGACTGGGAAGCTGTCCCAGGACAATCATCACAGGGCAGCCCCCCACATCACTCATTTACAGTGCTAGCTGCTCAGCTCAGCTGTGGGGTGGTACATGGCCAGCTCGATCCTCCAGCACATCTCCATATCCTGACAAAAGGAAAAAGGCCAGCCCTGCATGGCTTCTCTTCTGGACCAGACCCCAGGGGGTCCCAGAGGATGGCTGTCTCCTGCACCCCTGCGGGACACAGCTGGGGCTGTGCAGGGACTGGGTGCTCAGATCCCACGCTTTCTGTTAGGAGGCTTAGGAAACCAGGAAGCCTCAGGCAGAGCTTACCAGTGTAACAACGAGGGAAAAAAAGTGTTGAATAACTCAGATCATTGTGTGCCTGGACATGCTAGAACTTCAATACGAACT
>NW_009195144.1:331-589 GCF_000690835.1 Fulmarus glacialis | reverse complement strand
TCCCGATTCTCTCCCCCATCCCACTGGAACAGGGGGGTGAGCGAGCGGCTGCATGGGATTTATTTGCTGGCTGGGGTTAAACCACGACAAAAGTTTATAAAATTTAATAAGTTTCATAACTTTAAGTTATTCTCTTAAACTGTTTTGTTTCCCTTACAGTAAAGAAAGACACAAATAGCCAGAGGTCTTTGATACTGATAGTCTGGGATGGTTTTACTTCTCTTTTGTTTCTGTTCTTATTTTCCTTTGTTCCTAGTA
>NW_009195144.1:0-297 GCF_000690835.1 Fulmarus glacialis | reverse complement strand
GTATGAAGAAGAGACACAAGGATTATGAGTGTAAACAAAGGGCAGAAGAATCAGTTAAATTTAAATTTTTAAAATTAATTTTGAAGTTTCAAGGTTTTTTTAAGTTGCTTTCAAATTAAAAAGCTTGTAGCTAAAAACCCCTATATTTAAAAAGATCTGGTCAGTTTCCCTTTTTTTCCCCCATATATTTCCTGATACAATTAACTGAGGCTTATACATCCTCGGAACACATTCCTTTAGTCCTATACTTGGAAAAAAAAGAGCTTCTTTATTTTGAAAGATGTCATCATTTGCGTT
>NW_009195143.1:659-14108 GCF_000690835.1 Fulmarus glacialis | reverse complement strand
GAGGCCCCACCACCCCACCCATCAGGCTCCACCTGCCCCCAAAGCCACCTCTAAGGACATCAAGTACCATCAGGCCACCAATGCCCATCTCTGGCACTCCACTTGGCCATCCCCGCTGAGGCCCTGCTCCCTCACACTCATCACCATGGTGGTAGGTAGCCTGGCCCGTGCTAGCCTTGAAGTTGCCTCAGAGCATATCATGGTGCAACTTCAAAGTACGTGGATGAACAATATAGAGGCCACCAAGGTGGGGAGGTGCCTGCACAAGTTGCATTAGAGGTTGGCTCCAATGAAGATGGAGAAATATCCAATGGCCTGCAGAGACACACAGGGCTCCTGCAGCACCGACAGCATGAAGCAGTCACCTCAGAGCAGAACACATGGTGCAATAAAATAATTTGTAGTATCAGATGATCTTGGAGCAGTGCATTATTGCATTAAAATTAGGCGAGTCCCAGAACGTCTATGGTAGGTAGAGCACAAAGCCCAGCAACGCTGCTCACTGGTGTCTTAAAAGCACGAGGCTGCGTGCTTTTGTACCGTCTATCTTACATCAAATGCCAGCACAAAACTCATACAGCCCATAATTTAAATTACGAGACGTTGGCTGTTGACCTGTCTGTCAAATCCATCTTCGATTTGGTGACTGGGAGCTTCCTGAACTCCCTGCAACTTTCAGACACACAGATGCTTCCTTGATCACCACAACTTTTACTCCAAAATTAATGCATCGGGACCTCCCACTGCAAATGTTACTTTAATTAGTACTTGCATAAAGGAGAGAGAAGGGGGAAAGAAAACCCTTATCAGTTCTATTTATCCCTCCCAGTTTGCACTAATAACAGCCCTTAATACCCCTAGAACACTTTTCTCTAGAAAATGCAAGCTTTGTTTGTGCTACTTCACTCTATGTACAACATGAGGTGAAGTGTCTGAATTATCACCAGCCTTAATAACACAACTCAGGAAAGAGCTGACTGCTAAAACTACACATACAGGACCACAGAATTTTATTTTTTCTAATCTAGGATCTATAAAAAATTGTTGTTTAAAAAAAAAAGCCCCAACCATTATTTACGTCCCCAGGGAATGCTCTGTTGCATCACATCTTTCTAGAGGTAGATTAAAAGGGAAATTTTAAGCAACATGACAGAGTTTTAATTCTATTACCCCTTAGGCTTGGGCATTAAGAAGTCAAATGATACCTACTTGTATACAGGGGTAAACATCTGCTCTCTTGGGAACTTTCAAAAGTATTTTGTCATCTAAGCACTTTTTATTCAAACCCACAGGATTTGACTCTTAAATTTGTACCTGAGATATGGAGCCATTTTTTAAAGTCAAGATGAAGAAAAACCCGTTCCCTCTGACAAAGCTAGCTTTAACATGCAGCTTTAAAACTCTAAACCTTCAGTATTTCCAAGGGACCCCACTGATACCTCAGACAGTCCTGACTGCAGGATAATCTTTAAGTAAAAGCTGCTTTGCTGATTATTTACCCATAACAAGATGAAGGGGTTTATGAAGATGGCTACAGAAACTGGGCTTACAATCCTTCCCATGATGATGACATTTGACCAGAACAATTCTCAGCCGCTGTTTGAAAAACTCAGACACCAAACAATTCCACCTGTTGTTGAAATTCAACTGGGAATGAATGCAAAAAGCATCTGGAAATCTGAACAAGACTCCAGGAAATGCAAGGGTTAGGCAAGGAGATATCCCATTGGTTTGGAAAAAGCCTCAGCTTGGTCATCCTCCCGTGACCAAGGGTTTCTTCTTCATGCCAGTCTCTGCTATTTATGGCAGTCACAAAGCACTTGCTTTCTTTATTCCAAGCACATAATACAAAAAAAGAGGTTTTGACTCAGTCTTGTCTTCTCCCCTTCCCCCAATTCATTCACAGCTGAAGGTAAAAAGTAAACATCAGCTAATAAACAATCCTTGTTACAGCTGGATTTGCAGCTGTCAAAGACTTTCGCATCTGAAGCAATGCATGGTGGAAGTTTCAGTGGAAGACCAATGATTCAATGGTTTGTCCTACCAAGCAGATGCTGTAGTTTGCAAGAGTTGTGTAAGTTGCTTTGGTGCCTCTCTGCATCTTCAGGTAAAGTTCATAACAGTAAGTTACTGTTTGGGAAGGAGGCTTGAATCACAATGTCCAGACTCCTCTCAAAGCTGCAGAGATGTAGTTCTGAACAACATAAAAAGCAGAGTGGCCAATTCATGCTGCTGTTCTTGTCTGGGCCAAGTCTGGCAGTGTACTCCAAAGCATTGTTCCTTAGTGGAAAAAAAGACAAGCATCACTGGAAGGGGAAGTCAGTGTCCTGAGAACCCTCAAAAAGCTCCTTTCATGCCACTTTTGTCTTGTCTGAGTTTGCTTAAACTGTGAAGTTTTCTTAATCAAGTGATCCTTCAAGAGCCCTTGCAGGGCATCAGATGTACTTTAATGAGATCTATGGACTGGATGCTGAAAGGGGGGGGATCTAAGCCACCAAAACCAGCACAAAATTCATCACAAAGGGTGTCCTTTGTGTCCATGTCCCCCCAGAGAATATTCCTTTCCTAAGGAGCAACAACCTGTTTACTATTTATTTGGGCTTCCACCACCTTAGTCTTTCCCCAGGGCTCCAAAGTCATCCTCATATCAGGATTAATTAATTGTCAAAACCTACAGCTCTTCCCATAGTCCCCATTCCCACTGCAGCTCCTCGCCAACTCATACACTTGTGTTGTCTTTCTACAGCATCCCACTGAACCTCATTACTTCCAGGATCTGTGCTGACAGCGAACCACTTGTTTCATAGCACCACCAGCCCTACTTGATCCCTCCCGCACAAGTTGAAATTCTTCAGGAGAGGAAAACTCTTCCCCTCAGAGGGACTCAAACCATTTCATAAATACCAGGCTGGGCCTCCCAGGATCTCCATGTTAGAGTAAGACCATGAGTCCACCACTACTAGTGAAGAAACCAGAAAGCCTCTGTAATTAAGCATCTTGAAGGCCAACCAAAAACTGCAAACAGGGATCAAAATCCAGTCTTCCATCTCCTATTTATCCTCACACTCCTACATCTTAACCACCAGGGAGAAGTGCTACCAATTCTGACACTAAGTACAAAAAAGCAAGATAAATTAGAAGACTAAATTATTCACTATCAGAACACATTCAGTTTGGCAACCGTTAACAGCCAGAATGAACCAACCTCAATAGTCCACAGAATGAAATACATTAGATTACAGTGGTAGTATAATTAAGAATAATTCAAGTTATTTAAATGCTTTTAGATTGTCTTTTATTACTCCACAACAGTCCATCACACCAGCTGATACAAGCGTACGGAGAAATGGCCACAATCTAAAATTCTAATAAAAATCCTTCAATTTATTGTTCACTTTCAATTTAATAGATGATGATCAAGGAAGCATCTGATTTTTCATTTTTAGCTTTGAAAACAAATTGCTATTCCTTAGAAATTCAATTCTTTCCAACTGGATGAAGCATAGAAAGTATTATTTCTTTGAGCCAGTCACATTATACCTTTTCATTAATGTTGCAGTAACGGTCACAATAGAACCAGTATCCAACAGACAAAATTACAGCACTTACATTACATTGTCTGACTCAGAAGTAACGAATTGAAGATACTAGAAAGGAATACTCTTGCAAGGAAATAATCTGGCTGTGACCATAAGCTTTGCAGAGACGCTGTATCTGTTTTGATATTGTAGTTATCTTGCAGCAGCAATTATCTTAGTACTACTTCAGGGATTTTTCGTTTGTTGAGAACACCTCCATATGCCAGTACAAGAATCTCTCTCACATTACCACTTGGAGTCTTTCCTTACACTGTTGGCAGTTTAGCATATTCCATTTCAGAACAGCCTTGCACTCCCAGACCCCTTTTGAACCAGCATCTCAGACCACTTAGTATTGATCCGCACAAGAGCCCTATTAAATGGGTATTATCCCCATTGTGCAGATAACACCTGAAAATCAGTGCCTTAGTTTAACTAAGGGTCTCACCAAAACCAGCGGTGCTTTCAATCTGTCATTATCCCTCCCTGTAGATGAATAAAAATGCCTTACTTTAGGCGCCTGAAACAAACAATTTTAGTTACATCTTTTTAAGTAACTGGTAGTGTCCATTCCACCACTGAAACTGTTTAAGGGACTAAAGACCCAGCATACGTTAAAGGCAAGGTCTTACCATCCACAAGAACTTGCTAGAGTATTGTATTCAATTATGATTTATTCCATTCTTTTTCATTTAAAAACCATGAGAGGAATATTAACTAAATTGCATGGCAACCACTTTAGAATACATTATTTGAGAATTGTGGGTAATAATATAATTTGCCCAGGCTCTTGAAAGATCCTAGCTGTTTAATAAACATGAAAAACTTACTCCCAACTAGCGTGACAAGACCTCTTTGCCCAGTTTTCCTTTATCCTCTGACATTTGGACATCCAGTAGTCCATTAGGCTACCAGTGTAAACACAAGAACTGTTACAAATGAAGCCAGGCCAAACAGTTAAGTGAACTCCAAATAATTCGATCTAAATTGTTTATAACCCTGTACTTCATACCACTGCTGAATCATCACCCCTAGCAGTAGCTTTCTTAGTGAAGAGGTAGTCACAATAAAACCACTTAGGTCCCAGCAAACAGGAATAAACAAGTAAATTCTCTAAGCACCAGAGGAGCAACAAGTTCTGTCATAAGGAGAGTATTTGCAAGACCATGCAAGAAGAGTTCTAAAAAATTAGTTTTTAAAAAAACAGGTTAGTATTTCTGCATTACTGTGTACACAAATATGTATCAGAATGTGCCAGTCCGCTTAACAGTTTGCTAGACTAATAGAAATTAAATGTTTGAAGCTCTTAAGGAACTAAGTCACTTAAGATCTTTGAGAGTTTCTTGATTTTTATCTAACCAAGGAAACATCTCTCAGAAAAGACCATTTTGTCAGTTTTTGATTGCAGTTACCATCTTACATAAACACCATTCAGCACTGTTAGAGGAAATATTTCAGAACTATGAGGAGCAAGCTCAGGTGAACAGCAGAAGGATGTTAGAAATGGAGAAATTTAGCTGATCAATGCCTTTCCATTTTTTTTAATAGCCTGTTGCTAAACACTAGAGGAAATTTCAATTTATGCTGAATTAAGGGATATTTCCAAAGCTGTCACATCAATTCAAAGATACAAAGGCCTATGTTTTTCATTTTTGTACAGGGTAATTTTGGTAAGCTAATAAAAACTCATGTTAAATGGTCTCGTTTTATTAACGGAACATTATGTTACAAGAATCCTGCACATAAATTCATGTCAGATGAAGTACCACTCTACTAATTCAGGAAATTAAGACATTGTTTTTGGAAGTATGCTGTTCAGTACCTGTCACTTGACTTATATTGCCTCAGGAAAGAAAAAATAGTAGGCAAGATACAACAGGGAGTTTTGAGCTTAAGTTGGGCTGAAAAAAACCTGTATTTAAGGAGACCTCACCCTTTCTTCAGAAATTAAAGCAAGTCCAAACATCTTTTTTGGCCAAACAAGATAAAGACAGCTTTCTCCTGGGAAAATCTTGGCATGACATCCAAGTTGAAAGAATTTTACACACTGTTATCAGCAGTCTAGCCAGGTTGAAAGCCAGAGACTCTAAAGCCAAAGAGCAATATATTCCATGTCTAACCTAAGAAAGGTGTTGAAATATATTCCCACCACCACTCTTTTTTTTTTTCCAAAGAAGTTTTTTCCAGGCCTTTGTGGGTTTGGATATGAAAACATTTGTTCACAAGAGGGCAATTCCAACCTTGCAATATACCACAGAAGTCTACAAGATACATACCAGAATAATCTGCTCAGCAGTAGAATTTCCTAGAATTAAAACAATGGCATACAGTAGATTACATTCTTCAGCTACACAGTCAAAAGCAACTGCAAAAACAGATGCTATTTTTCTTATAACTCCATTAGATGCAATTAATGTAATATCAAATACGTTAAAATCGTGACAGAAGTCAAATAGATCATTGTCCATCAGCTAAATGCACAGATCCATCATTTGCCTCAAAGTTAAAGAATTTCCAGATCCAGCAGGCACAGGCCTGGGAAGTAATAATCACTTCTTGAATTAACTATTACAAAAACTACCACCAAAAAGTGAGCTCCGCTAGCAAGTTAATACCTAAAAGAGCATTAACTTACTGCAAACACTACAAAATATGAGAACATTCTTAGGACATCGGAGAATGCTTTGGGGCTGCTCAGTAGACAGGTATATAACCTTTCATGAACGTCCACGGATTTCACCGCAACCTCTAAACTTCCCCATGAGAAAACTCAAGAACAGCCTTGTGGAAAAGACCCATGAACAACATCATTGTCACTAGCTCCCTTCAATACTTCAAGCCTCTTCCCCCTTCCAGCAGGAGCACCACAATGGTAAAGCAGAGAGTGGAATCTACACCACCATAGCTAAATACACCCAAAAACAGAACTCAATTTTTTATTTTTGCTTTACATTTCCAAGCATCTCCCATTTGATACCATGGCAAACTGAATGGTTAAGGAAATTATTTGCTCTTTTAAACTTAATGTTTACATCAAAAAGCATTTAAATACAGAGTTTTAAATAAGGTACTGTAACAACAATATTGATGCTTCTATTAAAGACTGACAAAAAGAGCTCAACCCAAAGGCATTAGTAAATAGTCCAGTATTTTGCAGTTTGCCTAATCAAACATTTTTGGCTTAGCAGAACGTACACCAAAAAAAAAAAAAAAAAAAAAAAAAATCAAAAGAAGAGAAAACTGACTTCTATTTCCAGTTCAACTACTGATTGACTGAGAGGTCTCAAGGAAGCCTTTCATTTTCCAACACTCTTCTGACTGTAAAAGGGGGATTATGCTTACTTACCGCATAGAAAGCTGAGAATTGAGAAGCATAAAGTGCTGCAGAGAAAGAAATACAAGTGCTGAGTACTATTACTCCACAGAAAAATAAAGAAAACTGGTTATTTTAAACAAGAAGTTTATTTAAACAACAAGACGCTTTACTTGAAGGGAAAACTATCTAGGATTTTTTTTTTTTTTTTTAAGAGTAATTTACCCCTACTTAGACAGAGATTGCTCTACATGTAACAGCTACGTACAAAAAAGTTATAAAATTGTCCTTGGTTTTACAATGATAAAAGAAAAACATTGAAATTATCCAATCAAACAAGGTATGCAAGGTTTTTGTTTTTAAACAGTGAGAGCAAAATAACTTACTGGAATAGAAAGATAAAAGTAGAAGGAGCATGCCACTAAGAAAGAAAGGGGCATTTTCACAGAACCAGTTTGTTTTCCCACCCCATCTCCATTAAATGTTGATCAAAACATACCATTGGCCATTTAGTTAAAAAAAATACGCATTATGTCTGTGCACATACACCAGTTACTTTATGTACAATAGAAGGAATAGGAAAAAAAATCAGAGAGAGAAGAGAGAAAACTATACTGTAGTAGTCAGAATGTGGCTGAACCAAGTCTCATTTTTCTAATTGTGAATGTGTCGCCTGTGGGAGCACAGTTCTGGAGAGGAAAGTAGCAGGTTCTTTTTTTGTGTGGTTTTTTTTTTTTTTTTTTTTAGTAAACTCCTCCTGTTTGCTGCTGGAACACATCAATTGTATCTTCATCCTCCATTTCCAACTATAGCAGAAAAGAGAAAAAAGGCTTTCAACTCTCCTCAGATATCTAGTATAGGCTGGGTTGTTCTTACATTTCCTGTCTTCATGTTTACTTTTTATGCAACTTAACCAGACCAGCCCCGCTCCCCTCCATCATCATCACTTTGTACATTTAACCTACTTCACCGTAACTCAAAAGCAAAGAAATTACATGGGGGAAAAAAAATGCCAGTTGATAGCTGTTTTCCTAGAACGAATTCTAGTATGTAACTTCAGGGTGCATTGTATGACTCTTATGGAAAAGATCGGCATTCATAATATTTTAATTTTGTTGCCTACTTTGCCATTGCATCTTCTTTCTCCTATCTACTTCCTCAGTTTACCTTAGAACTTTGCCACAATTCCACTTTGCTGCTGCTGTTCAAATTTGCAAATGGCTTCAGCTACAGCACTAAAGAAAGCAGACTATAATTAAGGCCCCTAGCCCAACCAGGCAGTAGAACCGAGCATCAGCAAGCACAAAAAAATTAAAAACACTTTACATGGTCAACAATGTAACAAACTGCCAGTGAGGAACAGCAATACTTCATTAAAATAATTCTCTTTTTTTACCATAATTTTTACAGTTGATATTCCTGGGATGTTAATGTTACCTACTGACAAAATCTGTACCAAGACTGAAGGAGTTGCTATAACTAACGTAAGCTGTATTTCTAAACAATCTCAATTTCTGCTCCAGCAAATCCAACTGGTCTATGGCATTTACCGCAGCTATAAATAGAATGATCCTTAGCTTCAACATAACATGGATGGAGAGAAAAGCACCCTGTTGCCTCAATTATCAGTATTTCAAGTTAAAAAGTTGCATAGATTGTGGCTGTAAGAGGCACATTCTTTGGAGCAACTGCTTAGAAAATAAAGATCTACTATAAACCTTCTAAAAACAAGAGCCCCTTATTTCATAACAAATGATTCTGAAAAGCATATAAAACTGTATCACTTGGAAAGGCTGATTAAACACAGCTATGTGGAGTAGTACAGAAAAATACTCAAGAGTCACAGTGAACCATTCTGTTCTTGGAATGGCCTTCGTTTTAACCAATTACAAACAGACAACCCAAACTACACAGTATTCATTAATTTTACGCCACTGAAACAGAGCTTCAAATTACAAATAACAGAAATTCACTTACAAATGCAAGTTTGCAAACAGGATCTCTGATAGCATCCTGGCAAGCTTATATAAAAAAATAAAGCCATTGCTTCAGGAAAAACTAAATTCTTAACTTACCGATTCTTACCTCAGAGCTGTGACTCAATAAAGTGACAGTTTTACAAGACTCACCATCTGTACGCTGTACTTCATTTTCTTATTTTATTACTATAGTGATACAGACTTATTATTCAAAACACTAAAGAAGTCTCAGATTCCATTTCCAATAATTCTAAACTAGTTATACCAAAATAATGGTAAAAAAAGATCAAGTTCTATCACTAATATATACAATTACACAAGTATTTTATCTGAAACAGAAGCATCAACTCCTGCAGCAAATTTCAAATACAGTTCTTTAGTCTTGCTTCTGTTGTTTACCTGTGCAGGTGTGTCTGTTTCGTTAATTGGCTGCCCATCGAACCGGAATCTGATTTGCCTCATTGACAACCCCTGGACAAAGAGAAGTAACACAAAGGGAAGTAAGTCTGGTGTAAAAGTACTCCCTAGTTTTCTCTTGAACATGTCACTGGAATTGCAGCATGATTAAAAGCCACATTCATAATGTATGATACAGTTTTCGTACTCCCCTCATGCACTGACTTTAAGGCATTTCACTACAAATCCTTGCAATCTGTTTTGTATTAAAAATTGCACTGTGTTCAATAACTAAGAGAAGCAACAGTGCCCCCACTGACTGCAAGTTAAAATAAAGCAATTTCTAGTACACAAGTCTCACCCCAAAGGCCAAGACTTTTATAGCGCTATTTAATAATAATTCACTTAAAAATTAGATGCAACACTTTGGATAACAAATGTCAAACAGTAATATTCAATACTCCTTTCTGATCTTCCCCAAAAGCAAAGGTATTCTAAAATATTTTTTCCAGAAATACAACCACCATCTATTCATCTGCAGCAAAGAGTAGCCAATGGTAACTTTTTGACCTTGAATTCCTATTAACAAGAAATCAATGGAACAAAGTTTTTCCATGCACAGCTGGAACTTTGAAAAAAAAAACCTAAAGGAATCTTCTACTTCCAGAAACTACTGAATAATATTTCGAACTAGCATTTCTACAACACAATAGTCATTTTGCTGACCTCTTCCATCCTCAGACTACTACTCATTCTTGCTTGAGCGAACAGATTCAAAAAGATAACTAGAGAGCAACAATGCCTTCTACTAATAACGTAAGCTTCAAATTCACAAGTTAGTTTTCAAAGGTATTCTACAGCACACTACATTCCGCAAAGGAAGATGAATGAAGTTTGAGGATACAACCAGAACCAAGAACCTTGGTGTCTACTTCTTCCCCAGTTCCATCTACTCTCTCTAAGAGTATCTAAAAATACAAGAAGCCTAGCTGGTTTTGAAGTAAATCCAATGTATTGCATGGTGCTGCTTCGGCATCTCTGAATTAGAAAAGAAGTCTTCATTTAGCCATGCAAGAGCAGATGTAACATACAAAAGAAAACTTAATGTAGTAATCATTTTTGAGAACTTGATTTCTCAGGAAAAATATTTTAATAAAGAATATGAGTAAACTTTTTGGTAAGACTTTATAGTTCACAGCAAAATGCCTTCTCTAGCGTGACTAAGATTCTGCAGTGTTCACTCAGAACATCATCGTATTTAAGAAAATCATGTGGCTAAGTGTCATGGCAGCAACACATTTTTGCACAGCAACATTTGGTTTGAGCCGTTTTCTCTGACACTGTGTTTCTTAAAATATGTATTTCCTATTCCAAAAGTGTTGTTTTTTTGCAGGTTGCTGACAACTTTATGAGCTGAATAAATGCTAGCTGAAAACATACTGAAAAACTGTACCTTGGTGAGATTAGCATCCACAAAAAATTAAGTATGTTCCATGGGTGATTTCTTCTCCACTTACAATAATTGCAAATAGTCTTGATCTCCTAAACGTATCATTCAAGGTTTAGTTACTTCCATTTTAGGTCTACTACATGCAATATATGATTTTCATTCTTTAAAGCTGCTAAATTCTCTACTACATGCAGCTTCCACCTCTCCAAAATTAAATCTAAAGTCCACAGCTTAAGGATTTTAAGATTGGGTATGCCTAGTTCGGAACACAAACAAAATAAAACTTTTAGAGACACAAAGAACAAATGCTTTTAAACAAAGTTTGAGAAGTAAGCACCTAAGAAACAAAATTTAAAGACAAGTCCATCTCCACAGAAATATCCTTTGGATACCTACTAGCTTAAAACCAAAATCAGAAAAAACATCTCCCATTCTAAACACTTTTTTTTTTTCCTCCAATTGGCACCTGGGGTTTTTTGCCTTTTTTTTTTGCTTTTTTTTTTTTAAAGGAGAGTAGAAATGTAGGTGAAAAGTTTCAGAATCTTACTTTTGCTTGTTTCCAAGTAACTGAAGTATGAATGGTACTTCTAAAATCATCTTTCCCAGGACTTTACAGACAATTAACCAATCCCCAAACTCCCAAAAAGACAGATATAACAGCACTTTATGTTTGGAAAAAGCAATACACAGTGATTTGCATAATATGAGTTTGTATGACAGAGGTAAGAAAAATGAGCTCAAAGCTTCAAACATTCACTAATCCCAGAACAGCCATACAAGAACATATTCACATGTTCAGTAAGAGCTGATTTTCCCTGTCTTTATTTTATCACTATCCTATTGTGCCAAAGGGTAAACCAAAGAGGTTTTACCACTCTGTATGCAAACTAGAGTTTGTTTTTCTTGGTGGCGAAATAGTTACCTCAATATTTTACACTGATTTTATTGTATTTGATGGTATCACTGAATATTTGTGTTTAAAAGAAAACCTTCCCCAATTCTAAACACTTTTGTAGAGATGGAACTTTCTGAAGGCAGACAGTCATTAAAAAATCATGGACAGCAGAGACAAAATTTTCCTAATCAAAAGCTTCATAAGAAAGTGTTAAATAGCACTACTCTTATACAGGTGTTTTTAAAACTTGCAATAGCTGCCTGCAACCTAGTAGGTTGGCTGCAGTTGCCACTACACTAGCAAAATACATTTTTTTGGTTCCTCAGAGGATTAATTTGACAACTAGGCCACAAGAGAAAAAACAAAGCTCATTATTAAATGTACAAGCTCCTTCTCAAGCTGGACATTAGACACCTTTAAACCCTGAAATACTCATTGATATTCTCTCATCTCAATACAATAATACTAAGCTAATAAATCAGAAGTCTATGACCAGACCAATTAGTTACTCAGTTATAAAAATACCTCTGATTATCACTCAACTCTCTATCCTAAGTTCACATCACAGGTTCCTAACCCACCCTTTCCATACTGGTATTTTTGACCACTAGAGTAACAGTTGCCTCCCAACAGCCTAGACCTATAACGCAGATTTCACAAAGATAACAGATCTTTATTTGACCCATTTCCTGTCACAACCCTGTCAGTCCACACTGTAACAAATCCTAAGAACAATACACTTTCCACAACACAATTCGTTTCTGTTAAGTCTTTATCATTTTGCCTATTTACATAGTTTTGAGACTTTACTATCTTCATCTGTCTCTACAGGTATGATCTCTCCCCCAGACTCCCCCAGTTCTCCTGACGATCATACAAGAGCATACCTGTCGTTCACAATAGGCTTTCATTAGTTTACTAAGTGGTGTATGCCTCTTAATCTTAAACTGCACCACAGACCCATCTTGCCCTGCCACCTTCAGATTAATGTGGTCATTGTTTTCAGTCTTCACTCCTTCCTGTTGAGGAAATAAAAGAAAAAAAAACACCACTTTTTTAAAGGGCATGAAACAAGAAGTTAACATTTTACCAAAGTGCAACAGGTCATTAAAAAGGAGGAAATAAAGATATTATAGCTGTTTACCAACTTGAAGCTTTGAATTAGCAAATAAAGGTCAGTACTTTTTATTGGGAAATAAAAAAAAAAGCCACACACTCACAAAAAACCCCCCAAGCCCTACTAATATTAGTTGTCATTCTTGAGATTGGTTAACATGCAAAGTAGCAATGAAGAGTTACTAGGCCAGTTGTTTTACAACAAATTAAAAAAAAAAAAAGTTATTTCTATCAAGGGCATAATAATATGCAACTCTACTGTTCCCAATCAAAGGAATAGTTATTTATGTTATAACTATGATCTCAACCACTAGCAAGTCTCTTTCTTACTATATCTCAAACTTTTCATATCAGTTGAGGTACTTCTGAAGAAAACTTCAAGGTAGTTTAAAGGACCGTATTTGAAAAGGTGACAAAATCTGAAAAGAACTAAGCTTTCTCCTTCAGAAAACGTGTTAAAAAAAACCCTCCTTAATAAGCAGTCTGATCCTCTCGCTTCCATTAGAAGCCACACGCAGAAACTTTCAACTCCGTTGCTCGTGTTCTGATCCAGAGCATCGCGGGAGAAGCGAAGAGAAGATTCAACGCTACCCAGATCCTAGGCAGCGCCCGCTCCTGAGGTGCCCAGCAGCATTTTCATCTTTGTTTTCTTTAGAAGAAGCGGCCGGAGGCCAGAGAACAGGCGAAGGTGTCGGATGGCCCCGGCCGGGGTGCGTGTCCCC
>NW_009195143.1:0-338 GCF_000690835.1 Fulmarus glacialis | reverse complement strand
CATAAGAAGCCACACGCAGAAACTTTCAACTCCGTTGCTCGTGTTCTGATCCAGAGCATCGCGGGAGAAGCGAAGAGAAGATTCAACGCTACCCAGATCCTAGGCAGCGCCCGCTCCTGAGGTGCCCAGCAGCATTTTCATCTTTGTTTTCTTTAGAAGAAGCGGCCGGAGGCCAGAGAACAGGCGAAGGTGTCGGATGGCCCCGGCCGGGGTGCGTGTCCCCGCCATGTGACAGGTCCCCGCACGCCGCGCTCCAGGCCACGGCCCCGACACACACCGGCCACCGTTTATTATTTTCTGGCGCCTTCAAACTGTTTAAAAATGGGGGGAGGGAGGGG
>NW_009195142.1:3493-4834 GCF_000690835.1 Fulmarus glacialis | reverse complement strand
CTCACTGCTCCCCATCACCAGGGCACCCTGCGAGAGCAAGGAGAGGGGTCCCCCCTCCCCTTCTCCTGAATTTGGGGCCCCCTGCTCTCCCGCCTCCAGCTAGGCCCATCAGCCGGGCACTGCAGTCTCCCTGATTAAATTGCTGCCCGTTTTCTGCACAGCGCCTGGAGGTGGCCTGGCCGGAGGAGATGCATCACCACCCGGCGTGGTCACCACTTGGCTCCGCTCCGGCACAACTCCTGCTCCCCGGGAAAGCCGGCACAGGGAGAACAGGGGTGCCTGGGCACCGGTGGGCAGGCACAGCGTGGGTGCTGCTGCATCTTGGGCTCTCCCGGGCAGGGCTGTGCCAGCCCCAGCACCCCAAAAATGCAGAGCCAGCACAGCCACATCACCTCTTCAGTGACTGAAACCACCTAAAAAAGTGGTGGCGAAGGAGGATGTCAAAGACCTGGGTATTTTCCAGATGGGCATCATCAGTGCTAGGAAATCACCGGTATTAACTGATCAACAGTATTGATACTATTCCAGTTATTACAGTGGGGAAACTGAGGCACGGGAAGGTGAAATGAGAGCAGGTTACAGCAGGTCCCGTGACCAGGAGCTACGTACACGGCTCACAAGGTGGATGGCGGAGGCGTGATCCCTGAGCAGCACCTCTGGGGCTGCCGTGCAGGCGCTGCCAGTGCCCGCCGCGCCTTCCACTAGCACAACCTGTTTGGCCTGGGGATTTCCCAGCGCTACACCAACCGGCACAAGGCTTTGCTGTGCCTGGGTCGGCATCGGAGCACTGCTGGTGTCCCCAGGAAGCAGCGGGTGTCCCAGCCAGGCCACCTGCCCCCGGGGACCCGGGGTTGGGGCTCTGTCCCTGCTTTTTGGCTCTGCAGGGAGCATTTCTGGGAGCCACAGCCTGGAGCCGGCGCTGCCAACCCGGCTGCTCCTCCGAGCTTTCCCCGGCATCGGGACCAGGCGCTCCCGTCTCCCCCGCCCCACAAACAACTGACTCACCCCGGAAAGAAACTGCTCTGAGATCTCCAGATACACAAATCCCTCCAAGGGCAAAACGCTCCTTCAGGAGCACATGCAAACCTGGGCGATCACCCACATGCACAAAGCTTCACGCTATTCCAAATTCCCCCCTGCGAGGGACCACACCTTTCCCCTCCCCAAAACCCCAGCCCGACAGGCTCCAGTGGGGTGCGCGGGAGCTGCACTCCCAGGTGGGGTCTGGCCGCTCCCCAAGTGGGGTCTGGCTCGGGGCTGTGACCCCTCTTTCCTTCCCCCCAAACCAGCGTGGTTGAAGCCCACAAACATGACTTCCTATGCTTAAATCAGACCCTTTTA
>NW_009195142.1:3141-3454 GCF_000690835.1 Fulmarus glacialis | reverse complement strand
GAGCTTGCCTGCTCCCAAGCCTTGTCCCCCTCTATTTTTGACCCCAGCTAATCCAGAGATGGACCTAAAGCCAGAGACCTCGGGCAGGCTGGCTTGCAATCCAGATTTGAAATCTGGATCCGACAGCCTGGTGTCCAGGAACTGGCTGACCCCGCATCCACCTCCAGGTCCGGAGCATCAGAACTGAGGGTCCCCTCCAGTGCATGGGAGGCCACCTCTGCCCTGGCAGCACCATGTCCCAGTCGGGCCCAAATTGCCGCGCAGGGCTGGCAGGGGTTAAGGTGCCTGCTTGGTGTGCCACCTTCATACATTT
>NW_009195142.1:2435-2994 GCF_000690835.1 Fulmarus glacialis | reverse complement strand
CCCAGCGCCTGGCAGCGGCTCCCCAGTCATGTGAGCTGCTGCCTCTGCGCTTCGCTTTTATCCTGTCCATCTCCCTACTCCACGGCGGCCATCCGTCTCTCTCTGCTGCCTTCTCTCCCCGTGTCGGGGGCTGCGGGGTGGGACTGCAGCCAGGTGTCCTTGGGCAGAGCCTCCAATGTCACCTTGGAGGGGAGCACCGCAGCTCTAGCTGGGCAGCGGCAGGGAGGCAGGGCAGCGAGCCCCCGGGCCGTGCTCATGCACGGCACTGGCAGGAGAGCCCTGCCCGGTCCACCCACGCTGAGCCCACAGGTGAAGCTGGCATCACACCTTCCTGCTGCTGCGGGAGGGGAACGAGCCACCCCTGCACCTCCAAGCCCCGGGCAGCGCAGGCACGGCATACAGCAAGCAAACCCCTCGGCCTCTCCATCCAGCGCTCCGCTGTGAGCGCAGTTTCCAGCCGTGGGCGACCGGGTGGAGCCGCGCGTCCCCAGACCCGGCTGGGCCGTGCTTGGTTATGCAAACCGCAACGGGAGCTGTTTCAACTAGTTGGACTGCTGCC
>NW_009195142.1:0-2082 GCF_000690835.1 Fulmarus glacialis | reverse complement strand
GGGAGCCGGGGCCGTGCAAGCCCCAGGGTGCAGCGGAGGTGGGGAAGGGGCTGTTTGCCCCATTGCTAGAGAGTTTTGCCCAGCACTCTGGATGTGCTGAGATTTCCCACCCTGCCTGCATCCTTGGTGGGATGCAGGAACCCAAGCAAACTGCTCCCTGTGACCTGCTGCGATCAAAATTTGGAGGGGTGAGGGGAAAAAACAGTCAAGGTGCTGTGAGCCACAAAGGAGGCCTCTGGCAGAGCTGGTCACCATGTCTGTCACCGGCTGGCTCAGCCACACTCATGCCTCATGGCAATGGCTGTGTTTGGCTTTGCCTGGAGAAACTCTCCCCAGGCTAGGAGGGGAGAGGAGCCAGTGCATGGAGAGCATCTGCTCCAAACAGCCTCCAACATGTTGCAAAACAGGGGAAAAACCCTGGATCCGAGCACCAGGCATCCTCATGCAAATCTCATCCTTCCCAAGCCAGTACCAACCTCATACTCTGGGAGGGCAGGAAACCTGCAGCTCGGCTCTGTGCAGGGCTCTTCCTCCTTTGCACAACGCTTCGGCCTTTCCTTAAATTTCAACATGGATTGCTGGGACCTTCATATGCCACCGATTGAGTCAGCGGGGGCCCAGCAGCCCTGGCTCTGGCAGGGAAATGTTCCCTAACCACCCCCAGCTGCTCCCAGCAGCTCCAGCGGCACAGCCGGGGCAGCCGGGCTGCTGCTGGTGGTTTAGGCACCGCATGGATTAACAGCTCCACGGGGTGACAGCTGATGCAGTGCTGAAATGCGGGATGAAGTTGGATGAAGCCAGCTGTCCGCCTGCACCAGGGCTGCGGGGCTCCTGCCACGGAGGGTGTCCGACCCAGGGAGCCCAGGTGGGAATGCAGAGAGGGAGAAGTGCTGCAGAGCCAGCCTTCGTACTGCTCCTTGGAGAAGGGATAGGAATCAGTCAGCCCAGCACACGGAGAAGAGAGACACCAGCCTGGCTGCACCAACGGCAGTGCCGGGAGCGGAGCTGACACCGGGCTGGGGTGGCACAAGAGACAGCTCCATCTCTGCAACATGTTTCTTTACTACAAACTTCTGTGCAACAAAATAAGGCCTTTGCCAAACCAAACGGGCCCCGAGCCAGCTCCTTCCGAGGCTCCCTAGGATGCTCCGCTCTACCCATCTCTCGGTGGGTGCCAAGCTCTTGTCGCGGGTGTCAGTTCTTCTGTTTGGGGTGTTTTTCCAGCTGGTGCTGGATGTCCTTGACGAGCCCCTCCACAAAGGTGGCATCAAGCTGGAGAAGCAGGGAAACCTGCCTGCACTGAATAGTAAAACCCGCTGGCAACACCGTGACGCTTCTCCAGACGCTGCATCTAAATATAGACTCCTCATTTATTACCCTGCAGGCTGCTGGATTTGGTGCGAGAGGAGCTGGGGGGCTGCACCGACGCTCCCCCTCGCCCGCAGCCAGGGATTGCCCATACACATCCAGTGCAGAAGCTCACATTGGCTTAAAGGGTGCAAAGCATAAAATAGATCGTGAGCCTTCTCCCTGGGTGTCTCCTGAGAAATGGGGATGGTTTGCTGGTGAAATGCTGTGGATCCGAATCCCCCACTCTGCATACCGGAGGGGTTTAGAGATGTGCTGGCACGAGCAGCCGGGGTGGGAAGGGATTCCCCCTGCTCCTGGCGAGGGCAGCCGCGGTACACAGGCCGCCCCCCAGTGAACGATCCTGCGCCAGCCCCCAAAAGCACGGCTTTCCTGTTCCTTCCCTGCCGATGAAATGCAGGCATGCTTCCTCGCCCAGAACAGCCACGGATGCAGCGCTTGACCCCGCTGTGATTACTGTCTCCCTGGGACTATGGGCAAGGGATCTGTTTCTGCCAAACACTCAGATCACACCAGGATTTGTCCCTCTGTTGCACATCCCAGAGGGAAGGAGGCATGCCCCAAAATTTGCTGGGGACCTCCATGACGCCTTGCCAAGGTTTTCCTGAGAGACCTGGTTCACGAACGGGAAATGCGGTGCTGGGGGGGAAGGGGTCGATGCTCGGGACAGGGCAGGTAGGGCGGGATGGAGACCGCATCCTGCATGCCCAGGGT